>NC_043022.1:5041019-5043519 GCF_006345805.1 Octopus sinensis
TTTTCTACTATAGCTTTGGACCGACCAAAGCCATGTAAGAGGATTTGGTAAACGGAGACTGAAAGAAGCCTGTTGTATATGTGTGTTTATGTATATGTATGTGTGTGTGTATGTATATCTTTGTGTGTCTGTGTTTCTCCCTGGAAATTTCCGAGGATGAGTTAGTTAATAGATTAGTTACTCCATTGACCAATTTATCAATCAGCTGCTTTTTAGTAGTTTTTCAAACTTATATATACTCTTTTACTTGTTTCAGTCATTTGACTGTGGCCATGCTGGCGCACCGCCTTTAATCGAGCAAATCGACCCCGGGACTTATTCTTTGTAAGCCCAGTACTTATTCTATCGGTCCCTTTTGCTGAACCGCTAAGTGACGGGGACGCAAACACACCAGATTGATTGTCAAGCAATGCTAGGGGGACAAACACAGACACACAAACACACACACATACATATATATATACATATACACGACGGGCTTCTTTCAGTTTCCATCTACCAAATCCACTCACAAGGCTTTGGTCGGCCCGAGGCTATAGTAGAAGACACTTGCCCAAGGTGTCATGCAGTGGGACTGAACCCGGAACCATGTGGTTGGTAAACAAGCTACTTTATTTCAACAATTTTGCCACTAGGGCAGCACACAGAGTAGCTACGGGCTGGACAAAGACATTAATGGATGATGGTGGTGGTGGATGAAGATGGTGATGGGAGAAGTCAAAAAGTGCCCGCCGACTCTCGCTTCTCTAAAACAATGTTCTTTTTTTTTCCAATAATTTTACAAAATTTCCAAAATTTTACAAAAATTCAAAAATTCCACAAAAATTCCAAATTTTACAATTTACAATTTCAAAAGTTTTTCCAGAGGCAATAAACCTCTATCACAATATAACCCAAATACAGGTTCACGTTACCCGACCGATGAACGCTCTTGCTTTAATGACGCAATCGTTCTTCGTCAGGCCCCCGCATATAGGTATAACTTGCAAGAGATCCTCCGGGAAAGAATTCTCGATCCTGCACATATCATTTTCGAGTAGGACCTCTGCAGCCAGCTGCGAGGGCCACTCGGGATACTCCATGCAGGACCGAAGTCCCTCCCATTGGTTTCTCTTCCTCATCTTACCTATTTCATTCTCTAATGTACCTCCTTTGTAGAAGAGGACTACATAATATTTCTCCGGCCCCACAACCGCCGGAGGACACATGGGAGATGCCGTCTGCGTGTTACAATCCGCTGGCGGCGTCCCGTTTCTTTTCTTTCTTTTTTTCTTTTTACCCTGGGCCACGGGAGGTTGAGGTTCCGGCGTTGCACACGCCGGGTCCACTCTTTCTCCCGTAGCTTCCGGGTCTTTTAGTGGGTCACCATTGTTTCCCACTTTTCGTTTTCTTGTTGAGGAAGCCACTGCTTCCTCATTCTGTTTCTCTCCCTCCATTGGTGGGGCAGGGAGAGGCTCTGATATTAACTTCTCCAGGATCCTACTCTGGTCCCTGGGGCAGTTCTTCTTAATGTGGCCGGTCTCCAAACACAGGTGACACTTGGGGGGGGGGCGTCCCTCAAGCATCACCGGATACTTGGACCCGGCCATCCTCAAAAAGTCCGGCAAAACCAGACTCTTGGCTGATTGGGTCCATAGAGTTAAAGTAGCCTTTGACCCCTCCCAATCAGCCGCAGGCTGCATTCTTACGTTCAGGATCTTGGCGCTACCACCACTCAGACCCCGTCGGATAGAATCTTCCACCCACTCGGGCTCAAAGCCGGGTGGCAGGCCGCAGACCCATAATCTTATTAATTTTTCTCCCTTGTAGCTTGGGAGAAACAAAATCTCTTCGCCCTCAATGGGCTTGCTTGCGAAATTGCAAGCTGCTTTAGGGGAGTCAAACAGCAACCAAATCGTTGCGTATTTGGCTCCCCATTGAATGTATTTAACGGCTGGCATATAGTCTGCCAGCTCGTTCATAATAGTGGCTTTCGGAAAAACCATTATGGTGTTGAGTGACTTTGAATAAGTCCTCAACACCACGGTTTTGTCCTCCAGCTCCTTCAGGTACCCTTCGGAGGTTTAACTCCATATGGTTAACTCCTTTTTTGCCATAACAAAAGTCCAATAAGAAAAAACACAATGACAGAACAGAAAGACAGAGCAGAGAAAAGGACGAAGGAAGACAGTTCAAATAATGGCAACACAGTTCTGCAACTGGTAATCCTCACGAAACAGGGTACTCCAGTTGCAGCACACTTGGTTCTCTGTGGTAAATCCAAGCACAATTGGTTCTCCGTGGTAAATCCAAGCGAACAAATTAATTTTCGAGGAGGGGCTATGCCTCTCAAAACACACAATTCTCACTAAAAGGTGAGACAATAAATATGCCAACAGGCAGAACAAATACATCCGAAGCAAAGAGAAGCTTATTACGCGCAGAAAAGTGTTAACACTAATTAACATTAATGCCAAAAAGTATTAACGGCAAGCAATAAACCTCACTATGCTTCCAAAAA
>NC_043022.1:5046019-5058519 GCF_006345805.1 Octopus sinensis
AATAATAATGATAAAAATAATAATAATAATAATAATAATAATAATAATAATAATAATAATAATAATCATCATCATCATCGTTTAACGTCTGCTTTCCATGCTAGTATGGGTTGGACGATTTTGACTGAGGGCTGGTGAACCAGATGGTTGCACCAGTCTCCAGTCTTGATTTGGCAGAGTTTCGACAGCTGGATGCCCTTCCTAACGCCAACCACTCCGAGAATGTAGTGGGTGCTTTTTACGTGCCACCGGCACGGGAGCCAGTCAGGTCGTACTGGCAATGACCTCGCTCGAATCCTTTTACACATGCCACCAGCACAGGTGCCAGTAAGGCGACGTTGGTATCGATCACGCTTGAATGGTGCCCTTTTACGTGCCACTGGCATGGAAGCCAGTTTGCTGCTCTGGCAACGATCACACTCGGATGTTGCTCTTGGCACCCTACTAGCACGGGCACAAGTGCCAGTAAGGCGACACTGGTAATGCTGGTAACGATCACGCTCAAATGGTACCCTTTAAATGGTGCCCTTTAAATAATAATAATAATAATAATAATAATAATAATAATAATAATAATACCACAGATTTGCTTGTCAGTTGTTTGACCTTAACCAGTTGAGCATGTCCCTTAGTGGCTGACGATATGTGCATCTCTGATCATGAGCAGAAGTAGTGGGGGAGCATCATAGCCATGTGTTCAGAGGGATTCTTTGGGGTTTGAATAATTCACCTCTGGAAACATGGGTGGTTCTTTCAACATCCTTAAAACAACCCTTATTCAGGGACCTTCTGAGCGGGATGGGCTACTCAACCTGAAGAAAATTCTAACTGGGCCCCACCTGCAAGGTCATGTGCTGTTTATCTTGATATGAGATCACCATGTCGCGCACATATGGTTGTGATGCATGTGCCTGGTGTACCCTTATCAGACGGGTAGTCATGATGGGTATATTGGGCTTCGTATATTTTACCCCAGTGTCACTTTGATGGCATGAACTGCTCTCTCACTCAATAATAATAATAATAATAATAATATAGCACCACATGTGCTATGTAGTTGATGTTGCATGTCCCTTTGACCTATGAATAGTCAATAAGGAAGGTGGAAAAATAGATAGATACAGCCCTCTTAAGTATAAAATGGCCCAGCTATGGAAAATGAAGAAGGTGAAGATAGTGCCAATTATTGTTGGGTCCTTGGGAACAGTATCAGAAGGCATCAAGGGGAATATAAAGGAAACTGGAATAGAGTGCCCAGTAGAACTGTTACAAAGTGTTTGCCTCCTTGGCAAGGCCGCAATAATCAGGAAAGTATTAGATAGCAAGCCCAGAGTGACTAATCACCAATTTGATTGTGGTTGAATTTGAAAATATGCTGGTTTTTAATTAATTTCAATGAATTAAGATTTCTAAGTTATCTCCCTTACCTTTCTTAGCCAGAATTAATAATTGAACTCAGGTGTTTCCCCTTACTGCAAGTAGAGGGTTAATTAAGTAACATTTTTGAATTTAATATATGAAGTATGTCAACTTCTCATCTCCCCCCCCCCCCATTAAAACTATATTACTATCAAAACTTAGTTACTTGTATTTTTTCAAAAAAAAATAAATTGTTTAAATATTGATTGAAAAATTGAAGTATTATTGATTTTGAAGCTGATCAATAATTACTTGTCTTTAAAATCAATGCCTCAGTTGCATTTTGGTAATATTTAAGCTTCAATTTAGACAACAACTAGAATGCAGAGGCGGCAGATTTTTTTTTATCAAAACTGTCTCTTCAGGGACATTGATGAATGATGAAGAAGGGAAGAAGATGCTGGACTTGAACACTCAACGTCCACAAATCAACTATTTTGACAACTGGGAAAAGAAGGGGGTCTTATGCTCTCTCTCTCTTGCTCTCTCCTCCTCCCTTTCCATCTGTCCTCCTCTTCTCCGATCTCGTCTTCCTCCTTCTACTCTCACCTTCTCCTTCTCCCCCTTTCTTCTTCCTCTCCCTTTCCTTCCTCTTTGTCTTCTCTCTCTTTTCTTCTTGTCTCTTTCATCCCCCTGTCTATCTGTTTGTCTCTCTCTCTCTTGCTCTCTCCTCCTCCCTTTCCATCTGTCCTCCTCTTCTCCGATCTCGTCTTCCTCCTTCTACTCTCACCTTCTCCGTCTCCCCCTTTCTTCTTCCTCTCCCTTTCCTTCCTCTTTGTCTTCTCTCTCTTTTCTTCCTGTCTCTTTCATCCCCCTCTCGTCCCTCTGTCTGTCTGTCTGTCTCTGTCTCTCCCTCCTGCTCTTCCATCTTTCTCACTTTCTCCCCCCCTCTTTCTCTCTCCAAGTACCAACTCTAAAGAGAGAGGTCCATGTCATGTGACCCAGTACCCCTGTCCAGCAATTAGATACACCTTCTGCCTCAAGATTATATTGAGGAGAGCAGGATCCTCACAGAGTAAACTACAGATGAACCAGCTGAGGGCAGCAGGAAACTGTGGCTTGTCATTTTCCCACAAGAAGGAAACCATGGACCATCAGGATTTCCCTTGGGAGGAACACAACGATGCTTCCCTGTTGCCTCTTCCTGTATATTCTGAGTTTATTCTGTTTGTTTCCTACCACAAACGTAGCTAGAGGGGGCGCAGAGGGGTTGCCCACCCTGGGCAGCACTTTTTTGGGGACAGCACCACTTTTGATTCTGCTGTGGGCAATATGTATATTTTGTGAGGGCCCAGGAGGTGGAAAACTGAAGGGCCGCCCCGGGCAGCACACACTCTAGCTACGCTAGTGTCTCCTATGATCCCAAGTTTTTCCTTGAGACGTAGGGACTAGCAAATGCTTAGTTTGTAGGGGACAAGTTCTTGAGGTTCATGTACCAACAGAACATGTTTTGGGGTCATTGCTTCTTCCCAGTTTTGTAGGATTTGGCCATAAGATAACCTTCAGCTACTTGACACATAACTGGGGCCCTTGACAGGTATTACCGTTTTGGGCAAGAGTGGCCATGGCACTAGGGAGCAACTAAGGGACTACACTCTACAAAACTATCCTAACTTGACACTTTTTCTAGTTTAGCAGAAAATTTTCATTTTATGTCTTAGAAAGATGTAAGTTTTTGGGAAAAATACGTGTGTGGAATGTGTGTGTGTGTGTGTGTGTGTGTGTGTGTGTGTGTGTGTGTGAGTGCATGTGTGTGAGAGAAAGAGAGAGAGAGAAAGCGAGAAAGAAAGGAAAGGAAAGGAGAGAAAGACAGGAAGGAGTAATGCAATGTGCTTTACACACACACACACACTAACATACACCCATTTTTGCTCTCACACACACTCTTTTTCTCTCTCTCACACACACTCTCTCTCTCTCACTTTCTCTCTCTCTCACTTTCTTTCCCTCTCTTTCTCTCTAACCTCCACACACACATATACATACATACACACACTCTCTCTCTTTCCAACTTCTCTCTCACTCCAACCTCTCTTTCTCTCCCTCTCTCCCTCCAACCTCTCTCTCTCCCTCTCCCCCCTCTAACTCACAGACACATCCACATACACCAACCAATACAGTTTGAATCAGCATCTAAACCTCACTCAGTCTGGAATGAGGTTGACGATTGTATTTCTGAGGTGGGGGGGAACAGAATAGGAAGGTTTGTGTAGGTTGAACACTAACGCCACCACAAATAACAGACCAGAGATGAGAGAGAGAGAGAGAGAGAAAAAAAAAGGGTGATGTATTATGAGGGGAAGTAAAGGGAGGTAATGCAGAGGTGGCGGTGGAAGCAGGGACTCCGCTCAGCCGTTCACCGATATACACAGAAAGATAAATGTTAAGAGTTGACTCTGATTCCCCGCTCTGTGTTTACGTATAAATATCTGTAGCACACTGTTGGTTCCATTAATGGATAAAAATACAACACTCCATAGCCCACAGGAATTATCTGTTGTTGTTGTTGTTCTTCTTCTTTTTCTTCTTCTTCTCCTTCTTCTTCTTTTCCTTCTTCTTCTTTTCCTTCTTCTTCTTTTTCTTCTTCTTCTTCTTCTTCTTCTTCTTTCTTCTCCTTCTCCACCTTCTTCTCCTTCTTCTTTTCTTCTTCTTCTTCTTCTTCTTCTTCTTCTCCTCCTTCTTCTCCTTCTTTTTCTTCTTCTTCTCCTCCTCCTCCTCCTTCTTCTTCTTCTCCTCCTCCTCCTCCTCCTCCCCTGCCTCCTCCTCCTCTTCCTCTTCTTCTTCTTCTTCTTCTTCTCTTCTTACCATCACCGCCACCACCAACACTGCCGCTGCTGCCATCACCACTACCAGAACAGCTGCTGCTCTCACTGCTCCGGTTAATATGTGAGGAACTATATCAGAAATTATTCTCTTCTTCCTCTCATCATCACCATCACCATCACCATCATCATCATCATCATCACCATCATCATCATCATCATCATCATCATTACTATTATTAGCAGTAGTAGTGGTGGTCGTAGTCACTTGTAACAGCAATCTGTTTGAAGTAGTTTCTCTACTTTCTTGGATTGAGTCACCGAGTAAATTCAGTGACCTAGCCTGGAGACTAACAGGACGAAAGCAATCACAATGACCATCCAAAAAAAGAAAAAGAAAAAAACTGGTTCAATTAATCCCCACCCCTCCCCCCAACACCACCAGCCTCACCCTGACTCGATTCCGCAATCTCTGCACAATTGTCTCTCAGTGCCCCCCCCACCATCTTCAGCTCCCTCTGTGAACCCCTCCGTCCTTCCCCCCACATGTGTATCCCCCCATTCCCAGCAAACGCACAAAAGCTAAAACAAAACCAAACGACATCAACCTATAAGTGATCAATACACGAATTGTCTCACTGTTTCTTAAATCGTGTTCTTTGATCGCTCGGCATTAAAACGATGGTTTCTGTTTAAAGATGGTGTGATCACCACTGGAATAATTGTTACTGTGTTCATGGCAATCGATCATTTTGTGAATAATTTAACACTTTGCTTCGCTATTGATCTTCTTGGAAAACATATCAAATCGTACAAATTAAAAATTCCTCGTTAAGATTTTTTAAAGGTAAATCATATTGATTTCTGTCATAGGCACGAGGCCTCAAATTTGTGAGGAGTCAGGTGGGTTTCAACTGATTAGGGGATTTGAATAATTCTTTTATTCTTTTACTTGTTTCAGTCATTTGACTGCAGCCATGCTGGAGCACCACCTTTAGTCAAAGAAATCGACCCCAGGGCTTATTCTTTGTAAACCTAGTACTTATTCTATCGATCCCTTTTGCCGAACCACTAAGTTATGGAAATGTAAACACACCACCATCGGTTGTCAAGCGATGGTGGGGAGACACATACACACACACATATGATGGGCTTCTTTCAGTTTCTGTCTACCAAATCCACTCATGAGGTATTGGTCAGCCCGAGGCTACAGCAGAAGACACATGACCAAGGTGCCACCCAGTGAGACTGAACCCAGATCCATGAGGTTGGGAAACAAGCTTCTTACCACACAGCTACTCCTGCACCTATAACTGATTGGTATTTCATTTTATCAGCCCCCAGAAGAATTAAACCAATGATGATAATATAGGGGATATTTTATCATGGAGTACTATAGTTGAATATTTTAAACAATATTGCTATCTATATATATAACACTGAGAATGTGTGTCTGTCTGTCTGTCTGTGTGTTTTCCTAAAACTTGAAAACTACAAAACCAATTTCATTCAAATTTTACACATGCCTTACTTAGGGTCCATGTAGTGTTATGGGCAAAGAAAATGTTTAACTTCTTGTCTAGCCCACAGCAATATCATATCTTCTCCACTATTTCAGCATTAAGTGTTAAAAGTGAAACAAAAACATTTCTCTATTGTATGTATATGGATGTATATATATATAGAGAGAGACACACACACACACACACACACACACACACATATATACATGTATATATATGGATGTATATATATAGCTGTATATGTATACATGTATATGTATAGATGTATTTCTATAGATATACATGTATGTCTAGATGTATATATATATATATAGATGTACATGTAATATGCACACATATATATACACATATATATATGCATACATATATACACCCATACACACATACATATACACCCACCTACCCACACACATACACACACAGATAGGTGCAGGTGTGGCTGTGTGGTAACAAACTTGGTTCCAAAACACATGTTCCTCAGTTCAGTCCCACTGTGTGGTAACTTGGCATGTGTCTTCTGCTATAGTCTCTGACCAATCAAAGCCTTGTCAGTGGATTTTGTAGACAGAAACTGAAAGAAAGCAATTGTATGTATATATGTAAGTCTATGTGTGTGTCTTTGCGTTTCTCCCTCATCACTGCTTCACAAATGCTGTTCATTTATTTACATCCACATAACTTACTGGTTTCACAAGAACAAACTAATAGAATAAGTACCATGCTTATCAACATAAAAAAAAGCACTAGGCTGTGTCTCATATTTTTGTTTGCCCACTCAGTTGTATTTATCAGTTTATCTTTGTATGTGTGTGTGTGTATATATATCTATATCTATATCTATATCTATATATATATATATAACACCCTAATGGGAGCCTTAACTCCCAAATTTTAGTAATTTCTTCTTTGATCCAAAACTAGGTCAAAAGTACTGAATGGATTTTTATAAAATTTGGAAATTATATTCTATGCATAAAGGCCATAACCCCCATGACAATTCATATATTTTTGCTGTTGATGAAATTTTAACCATAGATGTTAGACACAAATGAAGTAATATTTATAAAATTTCATCTTCTTACAAGTTAGAAAGACCCCGCCATGGGGACTTAACACCCACAATTTTGTCATTTTATCTAAGCAAAAACGAATACAGTTGTGCTCTTGGAGGCTGTAGGGTTACCCGAGCATAAAAGTTGGGCATTATTTCTAATTCAACGGTACAACAGTGTAAGAGTTTGCTTTGACATACACTTACATTGTGATTTCTGCAATGTGCTGCATAAATTGTCAAGTAAATGAGAGGCATCTTTGCCTCCACTGATTCAGTTGCAAAGTGTTGAGTAAAGTTATTTGATTGCAAACCTCCTTTCAGTCTTTTTATTATCACTGAGTCACACATAGTCCCCACATGGTAACATTGATTTCAAGGCCTTCCCAGATGAGTGACTGGTTATTCAAAGACATTTATAGATTGTAAATTTATTCTGTCCAGTTACTTATCAGTATAGTGGTCATTTGCAAACTCCAGAGGTGACACTTTAATTTCTCCTTAGCCCTCACGTCACACAGTTGTTACTGTTGATTTCAGTTGGGTCACGCCCTTCCAATTGCTATAGATTCGTAATGCATCTTACGGCTGTGCCTGTCACCTGGATGGTGAGGAATCCTGCATTGGGAGTGGTAACGACTAGGGTAGGGTAACTGACTGCTTATTGTGATCATTCGTCTTTTGGTTTCCTGTAGCTTTGTTCTCTTTTACAAACCCAGTGAACATATATTTCCTATTTCAAAGAAATTCAAACAATAGATATAAGACCCAAGTTAAAAAGATTCTCAACAATTCAACTTCTCTGGTTGACATTAAGATGCCCACCCCCAACAGGGGCCTTAACTCTCACATTTTAGAGCTCCATGACCTCCATTTTTCAGGAGCAAAATCTTCTAACAGGTTCTATACGACTGGAATTTTGGAATATGCGCATAAAAATCAGTATTATGGGATACATGTGGCACGATTACAATTTTTTTAGGGTGTGTAAAGAAGGAAATAACCCTCATCTGCAATTTTGATGAAATTCGAAACAGATATTCCAGTTCATTACAGAAAATATAACAGAAAAGTCTAATTCTTCAATTGAATGTAACCAGGCAATGCTGGGTACCTCTGCTAGTATTGTATAAAGTTAAAATTTAGGGCTATCAAGAAGATTATTAAGAAGAATATTATAACAAAAGGATAAAAGTGTTTTGGATACTTTTGGGTATATACCAGATTTTACCACAATAGAGGGAGGAAAAGAAATTACATAGAAATAGTTTAATATTTATACATATTATATATACTTAAATACTAACTTATCAGGTGGTATCTATGAAGATTGATCATTGGCATTTACTGGTATTTAATAAAGGAGTACCGAGGCGAAAGAACATGCTAACTATATATTAATTAAATTATAATCTAAGCAGTTAATTTTAAGTTGTGAAAATACCAGTATTGTTTTATATAAGCTAAGTATGAATTTATGTTTTTATGCAACTGAGGATTGCTCTGCATTAAAATTGATGAAATGGTTGCATTTTTCAATTAAATGGAGTCGCTTGAAACGATCGTACTGCATTACCTCTGGATATCCTGTTGCTTATTTTGATTATATATATATATACGAGGGGTGTTGAAAAGTTCCCAGCTTTGGATAAAACAGAATACAGGATGAGGATCAGTTAATTATGATTTTATCAACATGTATCCCTCCCAGATATACACATTTATTGCCGTGGTCCTTCAGTTTTTCTAAGCCCTGTAAAAAAACTTGGAAGGCTGGGCCTCCAACCAAGCCTCTCACATTGAGCCAGGAACTTAGCAACCCCTCATACACATCCCTTATACTCTGTATTATACACACCCCTAATTTTAATCTGGATTTTCATGAAAAAAGATCTTTTTATCAAAGGAGTTTTATAGTAAATTTTATTAGTTTATATTCCAAGGTTGTCTCCCTTACTTTTTCTTGACTAATTAATGATGTCTTTCCCTCCTCATTATATTTGTAATGTCAACAAACTGAAATATCTTTTGTTAATTACATTAAATGTATTACTGCCCACTTTAGAAGATTACAGGTAGACATAGAGAGTCATATAACAGCTTTTGTTATCACATTCTACCACTAGGTGCTGCTTCACAATCATCGCAAGGCCTGTGGATAGAATATTAATATTTCTAATGTTTTTTCCTTCTTCTTCCCTAAAAATAGTCACTAAATGCATTATTTCTCTATTGGTATGAACAGATAAATTCAATTATCCTTAACAGGAAATTGAATTAGTTTTTAAAAAAAAATTGAAAAAACAAAAATAAAAAACTAGTGAAAATTTTATTTTTCTAATTATTGGCTAAGTTTGGTGGAATTTGTCTGAAATTCGTAGAAATCAATGTTAATTAGTTTAAAAGTTTGAAATAAAGAATAATTAGAAGGTAAACTGTTTTCATATCGAAGAATTCGTACCTATAAGATGTGGACTTGTAAATATCTAATTTGTAAGTTTTGTCTTTTTAGCTGTAGGTCAACGCAGAGATCGCTTAAAACTGATGTAAAACAATTTTGAGAGTGAAGGGTGAGTAGGGGGAAGAAGAGCAGGGGGAGGTGGAGGGGAAAGGACGTGGCGGCGGTGGTGGCGGTAAAGAAAATGGAGGGATCGAATTTGAATTGTTGATAAGCGACATCGCGCTTGTGCACGCATGCACTTTTGTGCATTTCTGTGTGTGTGTATGTGCGTGTGAATGCTGTAATGTGTTGGAGCATGTGTGTGTGTGCAACCCATCACCACCTTCTCTGTAGGTGAGGACGGGGACTGCATTTGAGTATATCGACACATCAGTGCATACAGCTGTGTGTTAGTGCGTTTGTGCTTGTGGTGTGCGTGTATATCCATGTCTGCGTAAGTATGTAGGTATCTGTGTGTGTATGTGTATGTGATTATAGTTACAGAGGCACGTGGCCTAATGGTGAGGGTGTTGTACTCATGACTGAAAGGTTGGGGTTTCGATTCCAGGACCAGGTTGTGCACAGTGTTCTTCAACAAAATATTTCATTTTATATTGCTCAAGTTTTTATAGGTGTAAGAGTGGTCGTGTGGTAAAAAGCTTGCTTCCCAACCACATGGTTCCGGGTTCAGTCCCACTGCATGTCACCTTGGGCAAGTGCCTTCTACTGTAGCCTTGGGCTGACCAGAGCTTTGTGAGTGAATTTGGTAGAGGGAAACTGAAAGAAGCCCGTTGTGTACATATATATATCATCATCATTTAACACCCGCTTTCCATGCTAGCATGGGTTGGACATATATATATATATATACATACACACACATGTATGTATATTTATGTGTGTGTGTGCCTTTGTGTCTGTGTTTGTCGCCCCACCATCACTCGACAACTGATGTTGGTGTGTTTATGTCCCTGAAACTTAGCAGTTTGTCAAAAGAGACCAATAGAATAAGTACTAGGATTACAAAGAATAAGTCCCGGGGTAGTGCTCCAGCGTGGCCACAATCATATGATTGAAATGTAGAAAAGAGTAAAAGAGTATAAACAAATGCAATAATGTTTGTTTTTTGCCCAAGTTATATATTAAAATCTTTTCTACTCTAGGCACAAAGCCCAAAATTTTTGGGAGGGGGCCAGTCTGTTAGATCGACCCCAGTATGCAACTGGTACTTAATTTATCGACCCCCGAAAGGACGAAAGGCAAAGTCCACCTTGGTGGAATTTGAACTCAGAATGTAAAGACAGACGAAATACCTATTTCTTTATTACCCACAAGGGGCTAAACACAGAGGGGACAAACAAGGACAGATACAGGTATTAAGTCTATTACATCGACCCCAGTGCGTAACTGGTACTTAATTTATCGACCCCGAAAGGATAAAAGGCAAAGTTGACCTCGGCGGAATTTGAACTCACAACGTAACGCAGACGAAATACCGCTAAGCATTTCGCCCGGCGTGCTAACGATTCTGCCAGCTTGCCGCCCTAGACAGACGAAATACCACTAAGCATTTCACCCGGTGTGCTAATGCTTCTGCCAGCTTGCTGCCTTGCCCAAATTAAATATAAAAGCAATTTAATATTAAACTGTGGGTTTAAGGTGGTGAGTTGGAAGAATCCGTAGCATGCCAAGCAAAATGCTTTATGACATTTTGTCAATCTTTACATGCTGAGTTCAAATTCTGTTGAGGTCGATTTTGCATTTCATCCTTTAGGGGTGACAAAATAAGTACTAACAGTGCTGGTGCCACATATAAAGCACCCAGTCCACACTGTGAAGTGGTTGGCATTTGAAAGGGCATCCAGCCATAAAAACCATGCCAAAACTGACCTTGCCTGTGCTGGTGCCCTGTAAAAGTGTTCAGTCCACTGTGCAGGGTGGTTGGTGTTAGGAAGGACATGCACCTGTAAAAACCATGTAAAAAATTGACACAGAGGTCTGGTGCAGTCTTCTGTCTGGCCAGCTCCTATCAAACTGTCCAACCCATGCCAGCACGGAAGGAGGATGTTGAGCAATGATGATGTGAACACTGGGGTCAATGTAATTAACTAACCCCATCTCCAGAAATTGATGGCCTTGTGCCAAAATTTGAAACCAATATTAAACTGAAGGATTACTCAATACTTTTTGATATATGTCTTGTAAACTTTTACAAAGCTCTTTCTTGGCTTTGTAAAGTCATTAGCAAGTTTAATGTTTTTATTTGGAGTGAGGTACATGAATGTATGTGGATTAGAATTGGTGTACATAAGTAAATGTGTAGGAAGGGGGATAGCGGAGGATAGGAGGAAAGTGTGTGTTTGTAGTGAGTGGACAGGTAGGAAATTATTGTGAGGAGATTTTCTTTGATTTGATGTAGGAATTGGGCTATTGTTTAGGCTTCAGTCAAGTATGGATGTACCTGTGTAAACAGGTGTCTCCAATTCTGTTAGAATATCTGTGACACTGGAGACAATTATTTCTCTTACAAGTGTGACGATTATAGACCATATACAAATATACATGTCTGCATGTATATATATATATGTGTGTGTGTGTGTGTGTATATATATATATATATATATTGCCATGTTGATTTGCTAGCCTCTGCACGCATTTTTTTCTCTCCTTCTTTCTGTGTTTTTTTTCTCTGTGTATCTTTCTGTTGAAGAGTGTAGGCTCGAAACGTTAAAGACTTGTTTTATTTATATTTCCTGAGCGCCATACTAATACAATTGTTTGTTTGAATTCCACCTGCCTTCGTCTTTTGTTTATTTCCGTAAACCTGCCTTCATCTTTTGTCTATTTTCATAAAGCTTCCCATTATATATATATATATGTACGATTTTCATGTTTTATTATTTAGAATTTTTACAATTTTACAATATTGAAATAAACTAGTATTTTCATGCGTTACACAATCATTAGGTTTATGTAGTGACACTCATGTTTCACAATCGACAAATGGTTAGTGAAATGGTTAGATTTGTTCTTTAAGTACCCTCCAATGGGTTCCAGCAGACTGAATCTTATGTAACAGACGCACACGGATTGGTAAATATATTTCAAGAAATAGTCAATGCCGTAAGCCTAGTTGATGAGCTTTAAGTGTCAATTCGGCACAGAAAGCAAAATCAATTGATGCTGGGATATCTACCCCCCACCCCACCCCACCCTTTGCAGTTTTACAAATGGAGACAACTGTTATTTTTCGTATATTTGCTATATTCTCCGTGTGTGCTTACATATAGTGAGAGATGCATGGC
>NC_043022.1:5063519-5098519 GCF_006345805.1 Octopus sinensis
AAAACGTACACATCTTCACTCGCATTTTTTGCCAAATATATACGCATATATATACGAACTCATACACACACACATGTGTACCGTAAAAGTTCATATATACGTCTATATACGCACAAAGACAAGAAAAACCATGGTTAAAGGTAACAGAAAAAAACATAAGGAAGTATAGAAAGCATAAAAACCACGTTCATATACGGACATGCCCTTATGCACTCATACACGCACACGCCCATATATGTACATACCCGCACATGTTTATATACGCATACACACACATGCATATACAAAAAATGAATATACATATGCCCCCCCCCCCAAAAAAAACCCCTTAAAAAATGGAAAAATATTAAGTAAAAACGTCTATATATATATGCATTCTTATACCCGCACACACGCACACATCTAAAACTGCCCACTCATACATATTCACACACGTGTACAAATGAATCTATATACATGTGTATATAGGCACAGGAAAAAATGCAGGATAGAAAAGTACAGAAAAAATATTATGTGTGAAAATATAAAAATATAGTGAGATGTACTCACATAGCAAGTAATTTGATCTGAGATCATGTGCTGAAACGAAAACAATTGCAGCGTGGAAGGTGTTTATAAAAATATAGGAAATAATAAAAGGTATAATGAAATAAAAAAACTTTTTGGGACATAATATAGAAAGCAAGTTCTATCTGTTTTCTTTAGGGGACCAAAAACGTAACAAAAATTTTGTCACATGTGGGCATGATCCGAAAAGTTCTGTCCTTGAGTTTAGACATGTAGTAGGGTCTAAGCTGCTTTTCCAGATAAGCCATCTCTCCATGTCGCATAGACTGCACTTTCCGCTGCCGTTGGTGTAGGGCTTACATTTGGCCAAAATCTTCCAATGGATGTTATAATCGACACCTTTATCTTTTAAAGACCAAATATGATTAGATAATTTTGTCGCTTTTCTTTTGTTCCAGTGCCTAAAACTCAAGGTGTGGTTATTGAACCTGGCCTTGAATTTCCCTCTGTAAGGGCCCACATATTTTTTGTCGAAACGGTGTCTTTAGTGGTTATATAGAGTTTACGGTGCTTCATAGATGATGGTCTCGGACATACAAGCTCCATTTAGCGGGCACAATTTTTTATTCCTGCATAAACAGCTGTTTTCTTGTTGTGGTTTTGTGTGTTATGTGTGATTATATTTTTAAAATTGGTAGTTGAACTAAAACTAATTTTTAAATTGTGTTTATTGAAGAGTTTCCTATAAGTATGGTTAACTGGAAATTGTCTATCTATCAGTGTTAAAGAAATATTTACCTATATTGAAGGTCACCTCGGGTGAGTCAGGGGGTGTAAACCAGATGATCTTCCTATTTCTATTTGTCCTCTTCTTTACTGTTGGGCTAGTAACAGGTGTATATTTTATTTTTTCGCTAAAACCACTATCTTTTAAAGCCTTATTATAAACTGGGGCAACGCTATTAAAAATGTTCTTATTGGAGGAGAGGCTAGAAATTCTCTTAATAATATTTTAAACTAAATTTTTGAATACTATAGGGGGATGGCATGAACCTACATTAATATAACTAAGTTTATCATTGGGCTTCCTATAAGGCTTACAAATATGCTTATTTAGATCTTAGGAAACTTCTAGGAAATTGACAACCGTCAGGTTAGTATCTATAGTTATACTAAGTCCGAAGTATTTCATTAATTGGATAATATCCTTCCTAAAACGATCCTGTGCTGGTCCATTTGTATTAGCGGTTAAAGCGAGGGCATCATCTTCATAGATGGCGAAATATACGTCAGGAAGTGTCTTACCTAAAGTATCTAGGAGAAAAAATCCAATAAGATCGCAAATGCCTGCTCCATCATATGACCCCATGCTCACATCGAAAGCACCCTCTGTGTCGGTATTTTTGACCCACTTTGCGTTCTCACTGAAAAGTAAGGTCTTTCTAGCATGGAAGATTATGGCCTTATCATTTGTACTGATTTCTATGAAATCACTAGCGAAGACGAGGGCTTTATCTAGCAGTTCTTTAGAGATAGAGGCATAAAAATCAACAATATCGAATTGTGTAAACCTTGCTTTTTTCTTATTCTTAATGGCTTTAAACCAGTTTATGACTTCTATACTATTGGACCATTGTACTAGCCTAGTAGCGGTCTTAATTTTCGCATTTATTTTATCTAAAATTTCTTTACTAATAATCCCAAGTTCTGACTTAGTTGGGTTGATAAGCCTATATTTAGGGTTGGAAAGGAAGTTCTCTTTGTGGTCTTTAATTGAAGTTCTCTTTGTGGTCTTTAATTGAAGTTCTCTTTGTGGTCTTTAATTGTAATGAAAGCCTCTTTTTGGGGAAGGACTTCTATTTTTTTTATCTAATTTAAGTTTAGCAGCGATAACGCTAGCTTCTTTATTAATTTCATTATATGTCTGTGGCCTAGCCTTAGTGTAATGATGCTGTTGTGTAAGAGTTGTGTATATTTGCTGTTATCTACCAGGTATAAGTTCTTGGTTTTATCGAAAAAAGTGCTTTTTTCTTGGAGCTTTTTATATGTTTTATATCTTTTTTCAATTTATGTTGGAAATTGTTAAAAGTCTTACGAAATTTTATTTTATTCATAAGTTTCAGTAGGTCTGCTTCGAAATCTTCCAAGCCTTTAATCCTGGGAGGGAATTTTTTGGATTTTATACGATAGAAAATGTTTTCCGTCGTGTCCGCTTCTGTATCGAAAAAGAAAGCCTTCCATCTCATACGCTAATTAGATCAGTAATTTTCTGTAGAATTTCTTAGAGTAAAAATCCTTTAACTTTAATGGATCGGTATATTTTTCATAGAATAATCTATGTGAATGCATCCATATTAAATTCTTCTGTGTGTGAGAGTCCTCAACCGATGTTAGGCGATAATCCAAAAAGCCGTATTAGCTCTTAGTTGAGAATAACGTCGTCCGGGAGGTGATTATATTTGGTAAAACGGTAAGATAACAAAAGAAAAAAGAGCCTCAATATTATGTAAATAGAGGAAATTTATCTATAAAATATATGTTACAATTACTCAATAGTCAAGAGATAACTCTGAGTTTCAGATGCCGAAGTGGAAATCCACAATACCATCTCTTCGGTTTTCTGGCCATCTGAAAAACGCTATGAAAAAATACCGTTATATAAAGGGAAATTACTGTGTTATAATTCTGCTACTTATATAAATAAGATTAAATTTCATAGTAAACACTAAACATGGCTAGTCATACGCTCACATGTGCGCTCGCGGGCCCACGTGCGTACTTATACGTCACTATGAAAACGTACACATCTTCACTCGCATTTTTTGCCAAATATATACGCATAGATATACGAACTCATACACCACACACATGTTACCGTAAAAGTTCATATATACGTCTATATACGCACAAACACAAGAAAAACACCATGGTTAAAGGTAACAGAAAAAAACATAAGGAAGTATAGAAGCATAAAAACCACGTTCATATACGGACATGCCCTTATGCACTCATATACGCACACACCCATATATGTACATACCCGCACATGTTTATATACGCATACACACACACGCATATACAAAAAATGAATATGCATATGCCCCCGCCAACCGAGTATTATGAATGAAAAAATACTAAGTAAAAACGTCTTCTTTCTTTTGTTATCTTACCGTTTTTAACAATATATATATATATATATATATATATACACACACACACACATACATATATACATACATACATACATAAGTGCAGGAGTGGCTGTGAGGTAAGAAGCTTGCTTCCCAATCGCATGCTTCCAGGTTAAGTCCTACTATGTGGCACCTTGAGCAAGTGTCTTCTACTATAGCCTCGAGTCGACCAAAGCTTTGTGAGTGTATTTGGTAGATGGAAACTGAAAGAATCCTGTTGTATATAATATATATATATATGTTTGTATGCATATCTTCGTGTGTCTGTGTTTGTCTCCCCCACTATCGCTTGACAACCGATGTTGGTGTGTTTACATCCCCATAACTTCCCTTTTTGGCAAAGGTGACCGATAGAATAAGTACTATTTGTTTGACTAAAGGTGGTGCTCCAGTATGGCCGGAGTCAAAGGACTGAACCAAGTGAAAGAATAAAAGAATATATAGATTTTCATATATGCTTATATATATTTATAAGCATATATAATTGTATGTAAGTATATTAATATGTGTGTGTGTGAGTGTGTATATATATATATATATATATATATATATTATATATATATATATATATATATAATATATGCATATATATCATCATCATCATCATCCTTTAGCATCCGTTTTTCCATGCTGGCATGAGTTGGACAGTCTGACTGGAACTGGTAAGTTGGAGAGCTACACCAGGTTCCAGTCTGTTTTAGCTTCGTTTTTATGGCTGGATGCCCTTCCTCATGCCAACCACTCCACAGAGCATTCTGGATACCTTTAATGTGTCACTGGTACAAGTATATACACATGTGGCTGTGTGGTAAGAAGCTTGCTTGTTCACCACATGGTTCCGGGTTCAATTCCACTGTGTGGTACGCTGGGCAGGTGTATTTTTGTTTACAGTCTTGGGCCAACCATACCTTTTGGGTGGATTTGATAGATGGAAACTAAAAGAAGCCCATCATATATAAATGTGTGTGTTTGTGTGTGTGTATTTGTCCGTCTGCCATTGCTTGACAACCAATGCTGGTGTGTTTATGTCCCCATAACTTAGTGGTTCAGCAAAAAAAGTCTGATAGAGTAAGTCCTGGGCTCAATTTCTTTGACTATAATCCTTTAAGGTGGTTCTCCAGCATGGCCATAGTCAAATGACCGAAACAAGTGAAAAAATAAAAGAATACACAGGTAGGGGCAATTACAGTAGACAAAGCGATTGTGTCATTTGTTCCCTACATATGTTTCACTGTTGTGGGTGCTTGAAACCTCTACCTTGAATGTGCAATTGGATGTCATGTAATCACAACGAATCATCAGGCAACAACACTTTATTGCATTATATTACAGAAAACATCCAGTGCAGAGTTCGAAATGACCACAATGGCGAAACATATGTAGGAACAAAGGATATAAACTTTTATAAAGTTTTTATCATAATTTCTCCTACATTTGCTCTATATACCATAACTAGTAATACTAATAATTATAGTAGTTGCTTAACGATTAAATTGGAAGTAGACTGGATTATGGTAATCTACATGGACTTCTAAATCGAACAGTAGAAGTTGTATTAGGTTATCTCATAAATAATGCAGTTTTTTTTATATATAGTAGCATATATATATATATGATATAAATAATGTGGATTTTTATAATTCTTTTATTTTTCAGAATTAAGATAAACAAAGTTCTTTTAAAATCTAAAGTATACTCTCCCTTATTTTCTACAATGTTCTTCCATCTATCTGGTAGACTTGCAAGGCCCCTCTTCCAAAATTCACTTGTCCATGATGAAAAATACTTCTCCAGTACTGTTCTGATTTTGTCTACAGAATTCATATTTTTTCCGTCCAAGTGATTTTGAAGTCTGTGGAATATATGATATTCAGATGGGGCAATGTCCAGCAAATATGGTGGGTGGGGCATCGTTTCCCATTCAAACTACTCCAGCCTTTGGAATGTCATCCTCACTTTATGTGGCCGAGTATTATCCTGATGGAAGAACACCTTTTGTCTTGAAACCAAAGATGGTCATTTCTCTTCTAGCACTGATTTAAGCCGCTCAAGCTCCTTGCAGTAGATTTTCTTTGTTAACATTTAGTTTGGGTTTAAAAGTTCAAAGTGGACTAAACCTTTCATATTCCACCAAACAGATAACAACACCTTACGTGGGTGAAGACCTCCTTTAGCCTGGGGTGCTGGTGTTTCTCCTTTCCCTACCCACTGTCTTCAGCGCTTGACACATTTTTATAGAGAACCCATTTCTCGTCACCAGTCACTATTTGGTACAAAAAAAGGGTCATTCATGAGAGATGTCAGCGAAGAAGAGCACAAATTCACTCTCTGCACACGATTAGACTTGGAAAGTTTGTGAGGAACCCATTGACCCAATTTGCTGACTTTTCCAATGGCAGGCAGGTGTCAATGAATGGTTGAATGACCAAATCCAAGCTTCTCTGCTACTTCCCTAACAGTTATGATGGGATTTTGTTCCACCAGGCTTTGCAGGACATTCTCATTGAGCTCAACAGGTCTTCCTGGATGTGGCCCATCTTCTAGGCTGTAGTTTCCAGCTCGGAATTTCTGGAACCACCGTTGATACTGGCTTACACTTATTGTCTGATCCCTGTATACTACATTAATATTCCTTGCATTTTCCGTTTTGTTGTTGCCTTTATTGAACTCATAAAGCAAAATATGCCAAATATGCTCCTTTGTCACTTCCATTATAGCTTTGGAAATTATAACTGTTAAAATCGAACGGCACTCTTTGAAACTTTCACTGAGAATAAGTGCAAGGTAAAATTACTAGTTTATGCTGTCCCCCTCTGATGGCATTATTTATGGGATGACCCAATACATCTGACTGTACACACAAAATAAACTAAAATGTTGAGGGTGGTGAGCTGGCAGAATCATTAGCAGGCCAGGAAAAATGCTTGGCAGCATTTCATCTGTCTTTATGTTCTGAGTTCAAATTCTGCTGAGGTTGGCTTTGCCTATCATCCTTTCGGGGTCAATAGAAAAAATACCGGTTGATGACTGGCATCAATCTACTCAACATACCCCTTCACCGAAATTGCTGGCCTTGTGCAAAAAACTTGAAAGCAATATATACTTTATTGAATATGAAGGGGTGTTGAAATGTTCCGGGTTTTGGAGAAAATGGATGTTAAATGATGATGATGATGATGACACTTAAAGAAGTAAACATGAATGTATACCTGTGAAAATATAATGTGGAGCTGAGGCAGCCTACCCTGTTGTGTGTGTGGTGTGTGTGTGTGTGGTGTGTGTATATATATATATATATATATGTATGTATTATATTCTTTTATTATCTTACTCCTTTATTTGGAGCATCACATTTAGTTGAACAAATCAACCCCAGTACCGATTCTATTGGTCTCTTTTGCCGAACCACTAAGTTACAGGGACATAAACACACCAACAGAAGTCGTCAAATATCAAACGATGGTGTGGAAACAAACACACACATATATGCATATATATGACAGGCTTCTTTCAGTTTCTGTCTACCAAATCTACTCACAAATCTTTGATCAGCCCAAGGCTATAGTAGAAGACACTTGCCCAAGGTGCCACGGAGTGGGACTGAACCTGGCAAGCTTCTTACCACACAGCCACAGGAAATGTTTAAAATATGCAAATAAAGCTCCTATTCTGCTATGATGACCATGTCTATTGATGCTGACTGGTATATATATATATTACATAGATGTACTTGCATAGCGAGTGACTTGATCTGAGATCATGTGCTGAAACGAAAACAATTGCAGCATGGAAGGTGTTTGTAAGCCATTTAAGAAACACACAAAAACTGTTAGATTCACTTCAACATTTAAATTTCATTTGTCAAAATATTTTCGTCGCTTTGAGACCGCACCTGTTCACTGACAAAGCTTCATGCTGAGATGCAGCACAAAGCTTTGTCAGTGAACAGGTTGCGGCTCAAAGCGACGAAAATATTTTGACAAATGAAATTTAAATGTTGAAGTGAATCGAACGGTTTTTGTGTGTTTCTTAAATGGCTTACAAACACCTCCCACGCTGCAATTGTATATATATATATATATATATATATACTCACACCAATCTCACCTCCATACAGGCACATATATACACACGCAGCACCATGTCAAATGCCATCCACACTCATGTATGCGTGCACACGCATGCACACGCACACACGCGCACGCACACACACACAACACCATGACAACCACACACACTTGACAAACAGACGCCATCTGACCAAATACTACAGACACACAGACACATCTATTCACACCACATGTATATGTATGCACGCACACATACACGCAGAGACACACATATTCACCTCATCCTAACCCCAAAATCATTGATGCTTGAAGGAGAGCCAAAAAAAGAAAAAAACGGGTACATCTTTTTCAATTCCACATTTCTGCTAAAACGGGCAGGTCAGTAAACAACCTCACCACTACATTAATGTAAATCTTAATGTAAATTTTTTTGAATTCATAATATTCTGTACTGAACTTTTTTTGATAATTCCTCCTGGAAATTACCCTGAGATGTATAATATATTTGTTTTAATCTTTTCTGCCCATTTTTTCAAATATTCTCATCATACTGTTGTACTTTTTTATGTCGTTAACATGTCCCTGTTACCAAAGACTGTATATATACATGTAATGTGGCAATTTGCAGCAACCAATAATTAACGCAACCAAACTTCCATATGTTACTTTTGACAATCTTTTTCCAAAGAGTGAAACGGGTAAGTAAATAAACATCGTTTAAATTGCATTTTCAAACCTTCTTTCGTATATATATAGTTGAAATTTACAGAAAAACAAAAGACAAAGACAGGTGTATAGACAACAAACAGGTGTATTAGTTTAACTCTTGGGAAGGTGAGAAGTCTTTATGTTGAGCTACACTCTTCAACAGCTTATATATATACCTTGGATACATATATGATATATATATATATATATATATATATATATATATATATATACATATATATATATATACACAGGTTAAATTTGCTAATTTGTTTATAAGGAAAGAAAAACACAATTTCCCATTTTGAAAATTAGATATTTTTAAAATATCAAAACCTATCAAAATCTAGATTTTGGCAGAGAGATAACAGTTTACTTGAAGTAGTTGCCCTCAGCTTCCACCATGACTTCAAGATGGCTTTGGAAACTGGCATGTGCATTCTTCACTGTGTCCCTGGGAAGATCTTTGAAGCATGTTCTTGATCTTGGCCACCAGTGTGGCCTTGGTGTTGCAAGTGGAGCAGTTGGTGCCTTCGTCAACCATTCATCCATGCCCCACACATAGCAATCCATGTTTGGAGAACTTATGAGGCCAGAAATTGGGGCTGGTGAAGTGGAAAGAAATTCTTTGGCAACCACTTTCGACTCTTTCTGAAGATATGGCAACAAGCCAATTCCTGCTGCCACACACATGGCCTTCCAACAGCAATCCTCTCCAGCCAGGCTTTGACCACAGTCTCCAGCAGCTTCACATAGCTATCTGAATTGAGCCTAAGGCCCTGTTCAAAGAGATGGGGTGGCATGACATCACCCTTTCTGGAGACACCCTCGAGGACTATCACAGATTGGGAAAACTTGGTTGTTATGATACACGGGACACATCTTATGGCATTTCCAGGGTTCACAGAACATTGAGCAGCAGTCATGGGGTCAGCATTTTGAAGATATATAATGGATATTTAGAAAGTCAGTGGGTTTGTAGTTTGATGACTGCTTGGTATATATCATCATCATCGTTTAACATCCGTTCTCCATGCTAGCATGGGTTGGACGGTTCGACCGGGGATCTGGGAAGCCAGAAGGCTGCACCAGGCTCCAGTCTTATCTGGCAGTGTTTCTACAGCTGGATGCCCTTCGTAACGCCAACCACTCCGTGAGTGTAGTGGGTGCTTTTTACGTGCCACCTGCACAGGTGCCAGGCAAGGCTGGCAACGGCCACGGTCGGATTGGTGTATTTTATGTGCCACCGGCACGGAAGCCAGTCGAGGCGGCACTGGCATCGGCCACGATATATATATACATACACACACACACACATGTGTATATGTATTTAAATGTATACATGAATGTATATGTGTGTATGTGTGTGCGTGCATATATAACATGCATTTGGAAGGCGAAGAGAGAGCAATATATCATCATCACCATCACCACCACCACCACCACCACCACCATTTAACGTCTGTTTTCATTAAATGATGATGATGATGATGATGATGAATGATGATGGTGATGAAGATGGTGGTGGTGGTGGTGATATATATTACACTCTCTTCATCCATGCTATATATATATATATGCACACATACCCAAGCATGTGTATACATACATACGCATATATATATACATATATATGCACACACACACACACACACCCAACCCACCCACCCTCTTGTGCCTATTATTTTGCTTTTGTTTTTGTTGTTGCATCTATTAATAAACAATCACACTTCTTGCTGAATCGATATGATTGCAATATTCACATATAAATACCTGTATCGATAAACTATCTCATTAGGCTCGCTGATTAATTACAATATCATCGCCATCGTCATCATCGTCATAGTCGTCATCATCACCATCACTATCACCATCGCCATCATCCTCCTCCTTCTCACCACCACCAAAGCTATTACCCCCCACCCACAACTCATAGCATTGCCATCGACATTGACATCAGCACCATCATCATCATCATCGTCATCATCGTCAGAACAATCATGATAACCATCACCTTTGCATCACCACCACCACCACACCACCACCACCACCCCATCGTCGCCATCATCATCATCCTCACAACAGTGCTAACCATTACCTCACTCACCACCATCACCACCACCACCACCACCACCACCACCATCATCACCATCAACATCACTGTCATGATGATGACCACCACCACCACAACCACCACCACCCCCGCCACCCTTACCACCACCACCACCGTCGCTATCATCATCATCATCATCAACATCACTGTCATGATGATGACCACCACCACCACAACCACCACCACCATCATCACATCAACATCACTGTCATGATGACCACCCCACCACAACCACCCACCGAACCCTTACCACCACCACCACCGTCGCTATCATCATCATCATCATCAACATCACTGTCATGATGATGACCACCACCACCACCCTTACCACCACCACCACCCTTACCACCACCACCACCCTTACCACCACCACCGCCACCCCCACCGTCGCTATCATCATCATCATCATCATCAACATCATTAATTTTGTCTTTGATTCAATCACATTTCAGAAATCTTTATTCTTGTTCTCTTTTTGTCATTTTTTAATCAGATTCACAAAAAAACATTCACATTTGTATTTTCTACTTTCTCTTCAATTATTTATCATAACCTCCATCGTTCTTATTGTTGTTGTTGATAAAACTGTGATTAATTAATAAATCGTTTGTTACTTTAATTTGTGATGTTGTTTATTTTGTTGCTAATTGTTTCTGCAAATCATAATTCCCAGATAATCATTATTTCCATAAAACTTCAGAAATTAAAGATAGATAAAAATGTATTTTGATGAGGAGTTCATTTGCTGAGAGAAGTGAAAAATCTCTAATGCTGCGGACACTTGTCATCTTACAGATATGTGTGTGTGTGTGTGTGTGGTGTGTGTGGTGTGTGTGTGTATATATATGTATGTATGTGTGTGTTTGTGTATACATGCATGTGTGTGTGTGTGTGTGCACGTGGATGTGTGTGTGTGTGTTTGTGTATATATGTATGTATATGTATGTGTGTTTGTGCATATATGTATGTATATGTGTGTGTGTTTGTGTATATATGCATGTGCACGTGGATGTGTGTGTGTGTGTTTGTGTATATATGTATGTATGTGTGTGTTTGTGTATATATGTATGTGTGTGTATGTGTGTGTGTGTATCATCATCATCATCATCGTTTAGCATCCGCTTTCCATGCTAGCATGGGTTGGACGGTTCAACTAGGGTCTGGGAACCAGAAGGCTGCACCAGGCCCCAGTCTGATTTGGCAATGTTTCTGCAGCTGGATGCCCTTCCTAACGCCAACCACTCCGAGAGTGTAGTGGGTGCGTTTTACGTGCCACCAGTACAGGTGCCAGACGAGGCTGGCAAATGGCCACGATCAGATGGTGCTTTTTACGTGCCACCGGCACAGAGGCCAGTTGGAGCAGCGCTAGGTATATATTCTTTTATACTTTTACTTGCGGCCATGTTGGAGCACCATCCTTAGTCGAACAAATTGACCCCAGGACTTATTCTTCATAAGCCTTGTACTTATTCTATTGGTCTCTTTTGCTGAACTGCTAAGTGACCGAGACCTTTGGTGATATGCCATGCTTGAGAAGACCCATCAAGCCAAGCGAAACTGTAGTCATGGCTGACACCAGTGTCATGTAACAGGCACCTGTGCCTGTGTCAGGTAAAAAGCCCCCCTTTGAACATGGGGCCTCGTCGAGGTGATAAGTGACTTAAGTCTTTGGTGATATGTTGGGCTCGAGAAGACTCGTCAAGCCAAGTGAAATCATACTTGAGGTCGATGCTGGTGTTGCATATCACTCTATTACACTCTTGGAGTGGTTGGTGTTAGGAAGGGCATCCAGCCATAGAAACCATGCCAAAACAAATTGGAACCATCTTATGGTGTGTGACTTTTGGACACCCTGTACACACACACACACACACATATATAATATATTATATATATATATATATATGTATATATATATATTAATAATAAATATTAGGAAATAAATCAAAACTTACAGGGAAAAATCAGATTTAGGATTGAATCCAATTTTATAGTAAAATATTATATTATATCAAATTAGAGACAAAACCACTATTAGGCAAATCAAACAATGAAAAACTTAAGCCAATACATAAGATTATTTAATTTATATTATTTAAATATATAACAAAATTATTAAAAGAATATAATTAATATCACACTATGATCGTTTCATGGCTGCTAACTTCTTCAAATTTTCGAGTCATAGTCATACATCAGGTGTTTTAAATATTTATCTTGGCGAGCGCCAAGAAGTTAGCAGCCATGAAATGATTGTAGTGTGATATTAATTATATTCTTTTAATAATTTTGTTATATATTTAAATAATATAAATTAAATAATCTCATGTATTGGCTTAAGTTTTTCATTGTTTGATTTGCCTAATAGTGGTTTTGTCTCTAATTTAATATAATATAATATATATATATATTACAAAGTAAGATAAGGGTTATGGGTGTAACCCACTATGGGATATCATTTATCCAATATACTGTTGGTATATATATATATACATACATACATACATACAAGATGCAGTGAATATACTGTTGTCTAAATTCTACAAAAATGAAAATAACACTGACATCTCATTTTAACAGATAAATTTACCAAAATTATATTAAAATATCTTGAAATACTAAAGAGTAAATTTATTCAATAAAATCGCCGTTGGTTTCAACCACGGCCTCCAGACGACTTTGGAATCTCCTGCAACTCTTTTGGACAATCTCCTTGTTTAAGTTGGGGAATGCTAACATAATCTTTGCCTTCAGTTCATCTTTGATGTAACAAGGAGTTTTGTTGGTCTCTTGCTCAACTGTGCCCCACACATAATAATCAAGGGGGTTGCATTCTGCGGAGTTAGGTGGCCAAATGTTAGGGGTGATGTGGTTGCAGAAATTATCTGACAGCCATGACTGGGTCCTCTTGATTGTGTGACATGGTGCAGAGTCCTATTGCCAGACATAGGGTGTTCCAGCAGCTACCCTCTTGACCCAGGGCAGCACTACCTCCTCCAGGCACTTGATGTAGGCCTCTGTGTTGAGTCTGAGGCTGTGTGGGTTGATGAATGGAAGCATAATATCGCCATCTCTAATGATCACACTAAACACCATGATATTGACTGGTTGTTTGATTTTTATCATTCTTGATACTTGTTTTGAGGACATGGCAAGCCAATGATTATTCTGTGTGTTCACCATCTCTTCCTAATGGAGCAAATGCCAAGCAGTACATCATGTGGTTTCCAAATTTCTGGCAGAGTGAAATGCTGTTTTCCTCACAGATGGTGCCCAACTGACTCTGCTATACTTGACAAAATTTAAACCGAACAATGCACATGCATGAAATTAAAAATATAAAATGGTGACAATTTACCCATCACACCCTGTGTATGTATGTATGTATGTATGTATGTATGTATGTATGTATGTATGTATGTATGTATGTATGTATGTATGTAGTATGTATGTATGCATTCAAGCATGCATGCATGCATGTATGTATGTATGTGTGCATGTGTGTATATATATATAATATATATATATATATATATATATATATATATATATATATATATATATATAATTATATAGATATAATTACGATTAAGGGTACTGAAAAAATCACCTACATACTAGAAATAGATGTCAAAAGACCCTAAAAAGCCCACTTCAAATTACACTCCATTAGCACAAGGCTGAAAGAGGGTAAATGAGAGAAATGGATTTAGTAAAATTTTGAGGTTACATAACTCTATGACCAGAATTTAACTTTTTGTTTTAATACTTACTGCTCTATTCTTTAGAATGTGCTTCTTTTCTGACATATATTTTATTGACAATATATATATATATATATATATCATCATCATCATCATCATCATCGTTTAACGTCCGTTCTCCATGCTAGCATGGGTTGGACGGTTCGACCGGGGATCTGGGAAGCCAGAAGGCTGCACCAGGCTCCAGTCTTATCTGGCAAAGTTTCTACGGCTGGATGCCCTTCCTAACGCCAACCACTCCGTGAGTGTAGTGGGTGCTTTTTATGTGCCACCTGCACAGGTGTCAGGCGAGGCTGGCAACGGCCACAGTCGGATTGGTGTATTTTATGTGCCATCGGCACGGAAGCCAGTCAAGGCGGCGCTGGCATCGGCCACGAGTCGGATAGTGCTTTTTACGTACCACCAGACTAGGGATCCTGGCTGGTTCAATATATATATATATATGTATGTATATAAAGGTGGGTCAAAAATCAGTGCCCCAACTTTACATGTCCCAATCATATCTTTTTTTTTTGTGTCTATTAGTTTTGTAGTTTCTTGATGGATGCTGTTATTATTTTATATGTCATCGATTATTTTCTTATTTTCTTCATATGTTGTTGTAAATAGTCTGTCTCTTTAATTATGAGCTTTTTTAATTTCAGTTACCATACCAACATGAGCCTTTTTACAAATAGCAGATTTATGCAGTTTCCAAGAAAGTGTTCCAAGACACTATGAATAGAAATATGGAGCACCAGTTCCTGATCATAAGACTCTGTGGGCAGATGGCACGAGGAACTAATGACAACTGGAAATCTCTTCTGCAATCGATCAGGACAAGGAAGACCTTGTTACAGCAACAGGTGATGAAAATTTTGAAAAGGTGATGCTAAATAATTAATGGAAAACGGAGGGAACCATGCTCATCAAGGCATAGATCATTAGAGTCCCAAGTATCCAGATCATCAGTATGACTTATCATTTCAAAAACTGAAGTTGGGGCACTAATTTTGGTCCACCCTGTATATATGTACGTAGGTATGTATGTCTATATTATGGTTATTCAAAGCTAATTGTTAGAAAGAAATGTTTTTAAAAATAATAATAAGAAGAAGAAGCAGTAGAAAAGGAAGTAAGAAAGGGATGTCAGAAATATCTAGATAATATCCCAGGAGAACCATGTCTCAGAGAAATTCAGAAGATTGTGCTGACAAGTATTGCCCACATCCTTAGAAAAACCCTATCAATTTTAATATCTGTGTTGTATTACATGAAGATATTTTGCTGCTGACCTTGCCACTTCTTCTCTCCAACATTTCAGTCATACTGTAACATTTCTTATCCTTCACTTGCCCTAGGATGCTGGGTGTATCTCGGCAAGTGATTGTAACAGGCATGCAGATTAATAATAATAATAATAACAATATTAATATTATTATTCAGTAGTTTTATTTTTATAGTGTGCTTTCACTTCACTACCGAGCGCAGCTCTGTGTGCCTTGGGTATGTGCTGTGATTTGTTGTGATGATTTGATGGTTACTGTATTGAAAGTGTTCTGCGTAGGATGTGTGCAGTGCCTAGTAGTGCAATTTTCTGTATGTTATATGTGTTTGTAAGTCCTGGTGTTTTTATTATGTATTTGTCTGAATATTTTTTTATCATGCCAAATGCACCTACTATGGTAGGAATTGTTTCTGTTTTTAGATTCCACATACTGGTTACCTCTATTTCCAGGTCTTTGTATTTTGAAAGTTTCTCCATTTCTTTTAGAGACACGTTGTCATCTGCTGGTATTGATACATCAATTAGAAAGCATTTTTTTTCTTCATGATCTCTGACAACTATATCTGGTCTGTTGGCCTTAATTTCTCTATCTGTGTGTATTGGCATATCCCAGAGTATGGTTGCTTTCTCGTTTTCTGTGACCTTTATTATTATTATTATTATTATTATTATTATTATTTTTATTATTATTATTATTATTATTATTATTATTATTATTATTATTATTATTACTCTGATGCAGTACCAGGCAGTGGCTCTCATGGCTTCTCATCTTAACTGATTGGAAGTGTTAGCATATACATTGTTTTATCTTAGTATAAAAGATGGGCTACAGCAATTATTCTGCTCAATGCCACAGATTTGCTTGTCAGTTGTTTGGCCTTAACCAGTTGAGCATGTCCCTTAATGGCTGACAATATGTGCATCTCTGATCACGAGCAGAAGTAGTGGGGGAGCATCATAGCCATGTGTTGAGAGGAACTCTTTGGGGTTTGGATAATTCACCTCTGGAAACTTGGGTGTATACCCATATGGTTGTGATGCATGTGCCTGGTGTACCCTTATCTGACGAGTACACTGGGCTTCGTATATTTTACCCCAGTGTCACTTTGATGGCATGCACTGCTCTCTCACTCAATAATAATAATAATAATAATAATAATAATAATGATAATAATAATCCTTTCTGCTATAGGCACAAGGCCTGAAATCTGGGGACAGGAGTAAATTGGTTACATCAACCCCAGTACTCAACTGGTACTTAATTTATCGACCCTGAAAGGATGAAAGCAAAGTTGACCTCAGCAGAATTTGAACTCAGAATGTAAGGATGGATGAAATACCTATTTCTTTACTACCCACAAGCGGCTAAACACAGAGGGGACAAACAAGGACAGACACATGGGTTAAGTCGATTACATCAACCCCCAGTGCGTAACTGGTACTGATTTAATCGACCCCGAAAGGATGAAAGGCAAAGTCGACCTCAGCGGAATTTGAACTCAGAACGTAACTGCAGACGAAATACCACTAAGAATTTCGCCCGGCATGCTAACGTTTCTGCCAGCTTGCCACCTTACGAAATGGATGAAATATCACTGAAACATTTTGCCTGGTTTACTAAAGGTTCTGGGCAAAATATTTCAGTGGCATTAATAACAATGGTTTCAAATTTTGGCTCAAGGACAGTAATTTTGGTTGAGAGGGAAAATTGATTACATCGCCTGGTACTTGTTTTATTGACCCTGAAAGGATGAAAGGCAAAGTCAACCTCAGTGGAATTTGAACTCACAACTGAAAGACAGATGAAGTACCAGTATTTTATCTGGCATGCTAATGACTCTACCAACTCGCTAGCCTAATAATAGAAATAGTAATAATGATAATAATGATAACAACAACAACAACGATAATAACAATGATTGAAATAATTAAGAAAAGCATCAATATCTCTTAATTACTGCTATCTCTAGAGATTCTGATTAGTAAAAAAAAATATTTAATTGATACAAGATCGAATAAGATATTTATTTATTTTTTTTAAAGAAACCTTGTTCCTAGCTGTCTGTTATCACTCCTGCCCCCTACCCCGCAACCCCCTTCCTGTTCCCGCCACACCTTCGATACCCAACCACCCACACCCCTACCCCACCCCCACCACCACCATTGCTAACGGTTTTTCTTTCGTCTGTATTCTCGTTAATTTTTATTGTTTGTGCCAATATTGTCTTCTTTATTTTTGAAAAATATTGTTTAATGTTATCGAAATTGAATTTAATATCTCGCAACACGTTCCGCATATTAAAGAAGTTTGTGTTTCGACGCGGAAGAACGGAAGAACCAACCCCCACTTAAGATCTCGCTGTTTTTTTTTTTATTAATTTTGTTGACACGTATTCCCCCAACCCCACCACCACCACCATTCACATACCTTCTCGGCTTTCTCTCCTTCGGTGGCCACCACAAAGACAGCAACTGCTTGTGTTAAGTTGATACCTTGCAGTTATAGTTGTCATCGTTGTTGTTGTCATAGTTAGTAGCAGCAGCAGCAGCAGCAGCAGTAGTAGTAGTAGTAGTAGTAAGAGCCATAATAGGAGTAGCAGTTGTAGGAGCAGCAGCAGCAGACGGAACAAGAATGGTGGTAGTCATACTAGCAGCAGCAGTAGTAGTTGTTGTAGTAGTAGTAGTGGTAGTAGTAGTTGTAGTAGTTGTTGTAGTAGTAGTGGTTGTAGTAGTAGTAGTAGTGGTAGTAGTAGTAGTAGTAGTAATAGTAGTAGTAGTGGTACTAGTAGTGGTAGTAGTTGTAGTTGTAGTAGTAGTGGTAGTAGTAGTTAGTACATGTTGTGTTTGAAGTTGTCATTGATGTAAAGATAGAGGTAAAACTGGAGATTGATTCTGTTTCACAAAAATGCTTCAATATCAAATGTATTTGATTTTCTGCCTGTTGGTCTGCCTGCCTGCCTGTCTGTTTGGTTGTATATATTTATAAGTATGATGTGTGCGCGTGTGCATGTGTGTTTATACAAAGGGATCCTGAAAAGTTCCTGGTTTTAAGAGGATCACAAAAAGCCTGGTTGGAGGCCCAACCTTCTGAGTTCTTTTACAGGGCTTAGAAAAACTGAAGGACCGCTGCAATAAGTGTGTGAATCTGAGAGGACAATATGCTGAATAAAATCATAATTAACTGGTCCTCATCCTGTATTTTCTTTTATCCAGAGCCAGGAACTTTTCAGCACATCCTTATTATTTATTATGTGGAGGTGCAATGGCCCAGTGGTTAGGGCAGCGGACTTGCGGTCATAGGATCGCGGTTTCAATTCCCAGACTGGGCATTGTGAGTGTTTATTGAGCGAAAACACCTAAAGCTCCACAAGGCTCCAGCAGGGATGGTGGTGATCCCTGCTGTACTCTTTCACCACAACTTTCTCTCACTCTTACTTCCTGTTTCTGTTGCACCTGTATTTCAAAGGGCCGGCCTTGTCACTCTCTGTGTCACGCTTAATATCCCCGAGAACTACGTTAAGGGTACACGTGTCTGTGGAGTGCTCAGCCACTTACACGTTAATTTCATGAGCAGGCTGTTCCGTTGATCGGATCAACCGGAACCCTCGTCGTCGTAACCGACGGAGTGCTTCCATTATATATTATAAGGCAGTGAGCTCCTGAGTCCTTTTTACAGGACTTTGAAAAACTGAAAGACTGCTATAATATGTGTGTGAATGTGAGAGGGGAATATGTTTAATAAAATCATAATAAACTGATCCTCTTGTATTTTCTTTTACCCAAAGCCAATAACTTTTCAGCACACCCTTATTATATATTATAAGGCAGTGAGCTGGCAGAAATGATAGCACGCTGGGCAAAATACTTAGCGGTATTCGTCTGTCTTTACATTCTGAGTTCAAATTCTGCTGAGGTTGACTTTACCTATCATACTTTTGGGGTTGATAAATTAAGTACCAGTGAAGTACTGGGGTCGATATGATCAACTGGCTCCTTTCCAAAAATTTTGGGTCTTGTGCCTAGAGTAGAAAAGATACATACATACACATATATATATATTTACACATACACACATACATATATAGATAGATAAATATATAGTACAATATATATATATATGTATATGTACATTACAATGTATATCTATATATCTATATATATATATATATATATATATATATATATATATATATATATAATATATATATATATATATATATATATATATATAAATCTATCTATCTATCTATATACATATAAATCTATCTATCTATCTATCTATCTACAATAATATAAATAATATATAAATATATGCATATATACATACATATATGTAAATACCTACAGATACATGCATATATAGGTACAGGACATCAAAAAAACGTTGAACACAATGAGAAACGAAAACATAAAAAACAAAAACATAGAAACAAACTTTTTTTCAAACAACGAAAAAAACAGAGAAATGAGACACAGTATAAAGAATATTCCCCTTCATCTACTCCGTGTTTCGAATGTAAGGACAAGACGCGACTTCGTTGAAACAGTCCTTCCCGCAAAGCAAATTAAATAAAATTTGGGATTCTTTGCGGAGGGTGAAAGTGGTAACGAGAACAGGACAGTGAGAACAAAGCAGTAAAAACAATAAAAGAGTAAAAACAGTAAAAGACAGAACAATGAGAACAAAACAGTAAAAACAAACGAGAACGGGTGTTAAGCCAAGATGATGGGAAAATTTTTCAAGGAGACGAGCTTATGAAGAGACAGGATAAGCCTGTTTAGTCTTTGTGAAGGTAGTAGTCGGAAAGATGGATTCCTCTCATCACGTGTCAGTGACGAGAGAGTCGAGGAGAAGGAGTGAGAGAGAGAGGGAACGGTGAAGGGGAGAGGAGAAGAATAGGGAAGGGTGAGAGAGAAAACCAGAAAGGTTGAAGAACAAGAGAGGGAGAGAGATAAACAGAGAAGAGATAGTAAAGAAGAAGAGTCCACATCGTAATTATTAAGATAAAACTTAATTATTAAGATCGTAATTATTAAGATAAAAAGGATGCATGGCGATCGATCATGTAATAATATAAATAATATATAATATATGCAAATATATAAGCGCAGGAGTGGCTGTGTGGTAAGTAGCTTGTTTACCAACCACATGGTTCCGGGTTCAGTCCCACTGCGTGGCACCTTGGGCAAGTGTCTTCTACTATAGCCTCGGGCCGACCAAACCCTCGTGAGTGGATTTGGTAGACGGAAACTGAAAGAAGCCCATCGTATATATGTATATATATGTATGTGTCTGTGTTTGTCCCCCTAGCATTGCTTGACAACCGATACTGGTGTGTTTATGTCCCCGTCACTTAGCGGTTTGGCAAAAAGACACCGACAGAATAAGTACTGGGCTTACAAAAAGAATAAGTCCCGGGGTCGAGTTGCTTGACTAAAGGCGTTGCTCCAGCATGGCCGCAGTCAAATGACTGAAACAAGTAAAAGAATAAAAGAATACCTACATATATATGTATATATACATGCATATATGGGTACAGGACATAAAAATAACGTTGATCACAATGAGAAATGAAAACATAAAGACAAAAACAGACAAACGAACTTGTGAATCAATTTGGTAGATGGAAACTGAAAGAAGCCCATCAGACATACATACATACATACATACAAATATATGTGTGTGTGTGTATTTCGGGATAACCACTAGGTGGATAACCAATATGCTAGAAGATCACATACGATCTAACTACAAAGAAAAGATGTTCTCTAGAGAAATTCAGCAAACACCAGAACATAAGCAGGTAAGACAGATGAAAATATATAAAAATCAAGAATTAATCGTAGACCTGTTTCGTCTATTACTGATAATTACTTATGTAATTTTTTCGTCCTTAGACGTGTGCATAGTTTTACCGGTAGAACTATGCACACGTCTAGTTTTATAAGGACAACTAGTGTTTAGTTTTACAAATTATATTGAATTGGAACGATCGTACTGACGATTCTAAGGACGAAAAAATTACATAAGTAATTATTGGTAATAGACAAAAAGGTCTACGATTAATTCTTGATTTTTATATATTTTCATCTGTCTTACCCGCTTATGTTCTGGTGTTTGCTGAATTTCTCTAGAGAACATTCTTTTCTTTGTAGTTAGATCGTATGTGATCTTCTTCTAGCATATTGGTTATCCACCTAGTGGTTATCGCTTATTATACACATCTATGGGAATTTTTTCTGATTTTTCAGATTTTCTAGATGCTAGTTTTAATTGATATTAATTAAATTAATATTCAATTTATCACCCTCGTTATATATATATATATATATATATAATATATATATATATATATATATATATATATATATACATATATATATATATATACATATATACATATATACATATATATATATTATATATATATATATACATATATATATATATATATATATATATATATATAATATATATATATATATATACACATATATATGTGTCTGTGTGCATGTTTATGCTTGTCCCCTACCATTGAGTGAAAACTAGTGTTTGTTCAGTTATGTCCCTGTAACTTACCAATTCAGAAAAAGAGACTGATAGAATAAGGACAGGGGTTGATTTTTTTGATTAGCCATTCAAGGCAGAGCCCCAGCATGGCCACAGTCCAATGACTGAAACAAGTAGGAAAATAATTTTCCACTGGGAAATTTGGCTGCTATTTCTAGCAGAAGAAGTGACCATTGAGAGCTTCTTTTCTTGTGCTGCTTTGAATTGCTTGTATGAATTATTAAGTCTTATATGTATGTATACATGTGTGTAAATATAAATCTGTCTGTCTATGTGTGTATATATAAATATATATATATTTGTCTATCTCTCTCTATATATATATATCCTATCTATCTGTCTGTCTACACGCACACACACACACACACACAAACACACACACACACACACACACACACACACACACATATATATATATATATATATATATTATATATATATATATGTGTGTGTGTGTGTGTGTGTGTTGTGTGTGTATACACATATATCAAGAGTGAAGATTTTTTGAAAAAGCTGTTTCAAACATCTGTGAAAGTGTGATTTCTCCATGTTGTCTTAGGAAATGTGAAAATGGCAATAGTTGTAAGAATACATGCTGTCAGTCATGATATGTTTCTAGAGCCTGAGAGGTTGAAGTCATTAACTCTGTTGCCAAAAAAAAACCCAACAAAAAGAGTAGAAAAACTGACTTCTGATTACTTTTCTTCTTACACAACTTTGCTATTGAGCAAATATTTAGATTCTGATCCATTTAATAGTTCCAAAACCATACCTCCTTCCTACATAGTCTGTATGCAGTATTACAGGGCTGTCGTAACTTTCCCTTACATAATTTGTACTTAATAATGCAGTGCTATCATAGATCCCTCTTATATAGTTTGTACCTAGTAATACAGATCTGACATAGCTCCCTCTAACATAGTCTGTACATAGTATTACAAGGCTGTTATAGCTCTCTCTTAGATAATTTGTACTTTATAGTACAGGGCTGTCATATTCCCTTTTACATAGTCTGTACCTAGTAATACACAGCTGTCATAGCTCTGTCTCTATGCAGTGATACAGGTCTGTCATATCACCCTCTTGCATAGTCTGTATCTAGTAATACACGACTATCATGGTTTTGTCTTACATAGCCTGTATGTAGTGATACAGGTCTGTCATATCTCCCTCTTACATAGTCTGTACCTAGTAATACAGGCTGTCATAGTTTTGTCTTACATAGCCTGTATGTAGTGATACGGGTCTGTCATAACTCCCTCTTACATAGTCTGTACCTAGTAATACAGGGCTGTCATAGTTTTGTCTTACATAGCCTGTATGTAGTGATACGGGTCTGTCATACCTCCCTCTTACATAGTCTGTATCTAGTAACACAGGGCTGTCATAGTTTTGTCTTACATAGCCTGTATGTAGTGATACGGGTCTGTCATAACTCCCTCTTACATAGTCTGTACTTAGTAATACAGGGCTGTCATAGTTTTGTCTTACATACTATGTATTTAGTATTACAAGGCTGTTATAGCTCCCTCTTACATGGTCTTTACCTAATAATACAGGGCCTTTACAGCTCTCTCTTATGCAGTGAGTCCAACATAATATAGGTCTTCCATAGCTCCCCCTTGAATAGTCTGCACTTAATATTATAAATCTACTATAGCTCCCTTATATAGTCTATACCCACCCATATTAGTTTTGAAGCATTTTTTGAAATAATCAACATTGTGTTTAAAATTAAAAGTAGGATCGTTAAGGGTGGGATTGGGTGGAACTGTTACAGCATCACACTGCCTTAGGGTATGTACATTCTGAGTTCAAATCCACCAAGTTAAACTTTCCTTTTCATCCCTTTGAATGGGGGATTGCTAAAATAAAATGCTAGTTAAGTGCCTAACTTGGTGTAATCAACTAATCTCCTTTACAACAAATTTTTAACCTTGTACCTTTTTCTGAAACAATATTATAGAATTCAAAAATAATAATGAAATAAACAGCTTGTATAATATTTATGATACATATACAAGCATAGAAAAGCGCTAACTATAATATTTTGTTTCAGAAAAACTTCATTTAAACCTTTCGTTACTGTATTTCTGTTGAGATGCCCTGTGTTTCTTTCAGTTACTTTAAATATAACAAAGAATTTAGTAAAATAACTTCATTATCATTCAGCTAGTGTTAGGAACATAAATTGTGACTAAGGTTTGGTGGAAGATTTTAATTCAGAACTTATGAAAACAAGACATTTGTACTACAGAGCCAGAGCCAGTTTCAGCTGGGCTGGTAATGAAAGGGTTAAGAGTCTTTGTGTCTTTAAGACACAGAGCTTACTTAAAAACGCCATTGGTGGATTGTCAGATGCCAGTGTTTCAGCTCCATTTAGCCTCCTCAGTGACAACATCTTCAGACATTCCAAGCAAAGTCGGAATCATTGTTCCTATAGAAAATCAAGAAGAAAAATAAAATTTGCTGATTTGCATGAAAGCCGGCCATGTTTGAATTCAATCAATATACACTCTTTAAACAGTATTATACCGAGATACCAATGTATAACATTTATAATGTGTGTGTGTGTATACATATCATCATCATCATCAGTTAACATCCATTTTCCATGCTGGCATGGGTTGGATCATTTGACTGAAAACTGGTAAGCTGGGGAGCTGCACCAACTTCCAATCTGATTTGTCGTGGTTTCTATGGCTAAAATGCCCTTCCTAACACCAACTATTCCAAGAGTGTAGTGGGTGCTATTTACAAGCCACTAGCATGGATGTCAGTTATGATATACCGGCATTGGCCACGACTACCATCTCAGTTGGTGTCACCGGTCTGCATGGTATATGTTGGTGTAGGCATGACTGTGTGGTAAGAAGCTCACTTCCCAACCACAAGGTTCTGGGTTCAGACCAACTGTGTGGCAATATGTGCAACTGTCTTCTACTATAGCCTTGGGCCAATCAAAACTTTGTGAGTGGATTTGGGAGACAGAAACTGAGAGAAGTCTATTGTGTATATATATACATATATATATGTGTGTGTGTATGTATGTGTCTACATGCATATACATGTATGTGTGTGTCTGTGTTTGTCCCGTACCACTTCTTGACAACTGATGTTGGTGTGTTTATGTCCTCCTTAGTAATTTAGCAACAGAGACTGATAGAATAAGTACCAGGCTTCAAAAAATATAATGCTTAGCAGCATTTTCGCTTTAAGTTCTTAGTTCAAATGCTACCGAGATTGATTTTGCTTTTTATTCTTTCAGAATCAATAAAATAAGTGTCAGTCGAGTACTGGGGTCGGTGTAACTGACTAGCCCCCTCCCCTCAAATTTCAGGCCTTGTGCCTATAGTAGAAAGGATTATCTTGGCTTCTTTCGATGACGTACAAGAAGAAGGAATTTCTGCACTTCTTTCAGATGGATTACAGAACTAATCACCCATGACTGCTCCTGTTCCAGCAACAATAGAATATCATTTACTTCCTGTTCAAACACAAAAACACAACGGCATTTATAACAACAACGACAACAAAAATTGCTTTCTGACGTATTTCCACCTTCCGTCTTTTTGTTACCAATTCTTAATTCCATTGTGTCTTTGGTTCAATCATTTATTTCTTGCTCTCTTTGTTCTAACCCCCAAACCCCTAATCTTCCTAACTAATCTTTCTGACGTTTCCAAACACACTTCATTGTTCTCTTCATTTACCGAAATCTCTCTCCGCCTCTGCATTCCCAATAAAAACAAACCAAGGAGTGTATCAACCGTTTATTGAATTCTTTTTGAATTAATTACATCGCGAAATGTTTACACAATTATTTTATTAATTAACTAGTTTTCTTCTTTTTTTTTCTTTCCTCTCTTTCTCTTTCCCCAACCTCTTAGAACTCACTCATTCCATTCAGTCTGATTCCTGCAAAACTATGGAGATATTTGCCTTGTTTAGAGACAAAAAACCCTTGATTAATAGAAGCAAATGTTGATATGCTATTCTAATATGCTAAAGGTATGCTAAAGGTATGCTATTCTACGCTGCATGTCTAATTATTACTAATTAATTATTACTAATTAAATAGGTATGACATTCATGGTTCAAATGGCAATTAACCTTCCGTGATGACAGAATAAAAAAGTTTCAGATTTATTAGAAACCATACAAATACTTCCACCTTGTTTCTGCCTTGGACACAACGGTCATTGTGATTATTGTGTGACCAATAAGGTAAATATGGCTTTGTTACTGCTGCTGTTGTTGTTGTTGTTGTTGTTGTCGCTGATATTACAAATATGGTTCTTTTATGGTTGGTGTTATTGTGTGTGTGTGTGTGTGTGTGTGTGTGTGTGTGTGTGTGCGGAGGATTACAGGTGTGGATATGTGTGTTTTATGCATGTGTGTGTCTATGAGTGTTTGCATGTGTATGTGTGTGTGTGTGTTGTGACTGTTTGCATGTGTGAGAGAGAGAGAGAGAGAGAGAGAGAGAGAGAGTGAGAGAGAAATTATAAGCGTGGATATGTGTTTTGTGTTTGTGATGTGTGTGTGTGTGTGTGAGAGAGACTATAAATGTGGATATGCATATGAATGTGTGTGAGTGTGTGTGTGTGTGTGTGTGTGTATGCATGTGTGTGAATGACTACATTCTGATCTGCTGACCCCCAGGAAAAAAATCTGTCTGTCTGTCTTTCAGTCTATCTATCTATATCTATATCTATCTATCTATCTATCTATCTATCTATCTATCTATCTATCTATCTATCTATCTATCTATATCTATATCTATCAATCTATCTATCTATATCTATATCTATCTATCTATCTATTTATCTATCTATCTATCTAAATGAAAAAATGTTCTCTAACCGGTAAATTGACTGCTGTAGTTTATTAACTGCAGAGTAATTTCTGATCTCAGCGCGCCAAAGTGAATGCATTTGAAAGATACACATAAATATAATTTGTGGAACTTTATACAATGCTGGATTTCGGTTGAGTGCCCTGTATCTAGTTCTGGAAATTGTGTTTCATAAACGACAGACTATGCTGATGATCTTGCAGATGTTTACGTACCCATACATGTAAATGAAACTAATTAGTACATAGGTAATCGTGTTTTATTTCATATATTTTCATTTGTCTTGCTTATTTTATACTTTGGGGTTTTTGCTGAATTTTTTCTTGAGAACACATTCTTTGTGGAAAATGGCAATTTTGACATCTATATCTAGCATACAGGCTGTCCACTTTTAGTAGTCAGCCCTCTAAATTTTGTATCTGTATATATATATATATATATATATATATATATATATATATATATATATATATATATATATATATAATATATATATATATGTAGGTCCCGGGTTGAGTCGGGGTTAACCACAGTAAATAAGGTACTCAATACATTGCAGAGTAAATTAATTTATTTTATAGAAGGAGCTTCTACAGGACTAGTACTGTTTCATTCAAATGAATGAGCTTCCTGATTATTTCATTTGAATGAAACAGTACTAGTCCTGTAGAAGCTCCTTCTATAAAATAAATATATATATATATATATATTATATATATATATATATATATATACGAGGGGCTGCAGAAAAGTTCTAGCTTTATGGATATCATGAATGGCCTGGTTGGAGGCCCAATCTTCTAAGTTCTTTTTACAGGGCTTAGAAATACTGAAGGGCCACAGCAATAAATGTGTGAATTGAAGAGAGGAATATGTTTAATGAAATCATAATTAATTGATCCCCCAGTATTTTCTTTCACCCAAAGCCAGGAACTTTCCAGCACCTCCTCAAAAATCATTTTTATGGAAGTGTTGTCCTGTTAAAAGTATGCAGAAAAATACAGATTTTTCTTCTCCAATGCCTTCTGGGTTTCCAAATATATTTTGCCTGATTCACAAAGAATAGCAGCTTTGATTTGAAATACCCACAACAGCATGTAAATTCTTTCTTCTTTGAAGTCAAATACAAATGAAAAACCAAAATGCCAGAACCAAAATCCATGACTCAATCTCACTATCCAAGACGCAATAGTTAGAATTATTTACTCACCATTTTCCATTGAAATGTTTCCAAAAACTTTTTCTTATTTCTCTTGAAATCTTGAATTCTTCCATTTCTTGACATCTAAAATTCTTCTTTTTACCAACATTTCTATGAAAAACAACATCATCTTCCATATTTTTCATTTATTTCTTTATCCATCTTTTATTTTTGACATTTTACTGGTTTCAGTCATTAGACTGTGGCCATGCTGGGGCAACACTTTGAAGGATTTTTCAGTCAAATGGATCTCGACCCTGGTACTGGTTTTCCTCTTATTTAAAGCTGGGACTTATTCAATAAATCCCTTTGTGCCAAACTGCTAAGTTACAGGGATGTAAATATACCAATACCAGTTGTCAAGTGGTCATGGGAAACAAACGCAGACACAAAGACACACGCACACAACTCCCCTAACACACATAAGCACACAACCACCCCATCCAAACACACACACATGATGGGCTTTTTTAAGTTTCTGTCCGCCAGATCCACTCAAAAGGCTTTGGTTGGCCCAAGGCTATAAAAAAGGTAAAGACCCCCTTCGGTCATGAGTGACCATGGGTTTGCACCTAGAGAGTTACCCCCTGAGGCTCAAGTCTGGGCAAGGTTGTTTTTTTTTTATGGAAGACCAGTAGTCGCCCATGCATACCGGCCTCCCCTCTCCACGCCACCAGTGTTATCCAAGGGAAAGACAAAGGTCGATACAGCTTGGCACCAGTGACGTCGCAACTCATTTCTACAGCTGAGTGAACTGGAGCAACGTGAAATAAAGTGTCTTGCTCAAGAACACAACACGCAGCCCGGTCCGGGATTTGAGCTCACAACCTCATGATCGTAAGCTCGACGCTCTAACCACTGAGCCATGCAAGGCTATAGTAGAAGACATTTGCCCAAGGTGTCATGCAGTGAGACTGAACCCAGAATCATGTGGTTGGGAAGCAAACTCCTTACCACTCAGCCATGGTAAGAATTTCTACAAAAACAGTTGAAGTTTTGACAATTGTATTTATTTTATTTCTTTACGTCCATATTCTGTTTCTTTAATCAGTTTAATGTCAGACTGAACAGGGTGAGTGTATATAACACTCTCTAAACAGACATAATGCGTGTATACGGATGCTTCATAAATATATAGTACTTTATATACGTATAGAATTGATGCATAATAAACCTTATTCTTTATTCTTTTCTTTTACTTGTTTCAGTCATTGACTGTGGCCATGCTGGAGCACCACCTTTAATCGAGCAAATCGACCCCGGGACATATTCTTTTGTAAGCCCAGTACTTATTCTATCGGTCTCTTTTGCCGAACCGCTAAGTGACAGGGACGTAAACACACCAGCATCGGTTGTCAAGCAATGCTAGGGGACAAACACAGACACACAAACATACACACGCATATATATATACATATATATGACGGGCTTCTTTCAGTTTCCGTCTACCAAATCCACTCACAAGGCTTTGGTCGGCCCGAGGCAATAGTAGAAGACACTTGCCCAAGGTGCCACGCAGTGGGACTGAACCCAGGAACCATGTGGTTGGTAAACACGCTACTTACCACACAGCCACTCCTGCGCTTATGCATATATAATAATACATGTCTGTTATCTTTTACTTGTTGCAGTCATTGAACTGCTGCCATGCTGGAGCACTGCCTTGAAGCATTTTTAGTCCAACAAATCAACTCTATTACTTCATTGTATCGGTCTCTTGCTGAACCATTGAATTACAAGGATGCAAACAAACCAACATAGGTTTTCAAGTGGTATGTGGCACAAGTACAAATGCACGCACACACAGATATATATACATATGTATACATATATATATATGTGTGTGTGTCATCGCCATCATCATCATCATCGTTTAACATCTGTTTTCCATGCTGGCATGGGTTGGATGGTTTGACTGAGGACTGGCAAGCCAGGAGGCTGCACCAGGCCCCAATCTGATCTGGCAAGGTTTCTACAGCTGGATGCCCTTCCTATTGCCAACCACTTTAAGAGTTTAGTAGGTGCTTTTTACATGCCACCCGTATGAAAGCCATTCGGATGGCACTGGCATCAACCACCAGATGGTGCTTTTTACGTCCCACCGGCATGGGGAGCCAGTCAGGTGGCATATATATATATATATATATATATATTATATATATATATATGTGTGTGTGTGTGTGTGTGTGTGTGTACACACACACATACATATGAATACACTAGCTGGTGCACCCGGTAATTCCCGGGGGTTAAAGATGTTCTATTGAAATGCCTTATTACTCCGATATAAGAAAGCAATTTTGTTATAACTGCCAAAAAAGGTGTATTTCCTATCAGGAAAAAGTACAAAAAACTGTCTGCTGGAGGAGGGAGAGATTTTTGGAGGTTAGTGAGAGAGGTTTTTGGGGGTTGGCAAGAAAGATTGTTGGAGGTTGGTGAGAGAGTTTGTCAGAGGTTGGCAAGAGGCAAAGACATTATTCTGCTTAGCAAAGGCATCTGGGAATGTATAACTGCTGTCATTCACAGAAAAACTATTGTTTTACCGTGAGAAAAGCGCTGTTTAAGTGTTAAGTGAAATTTGGCAATCGAGGATCAAATCCATGCTATGTGCCTGCGTGAAACTATTACAAATACATTGTGGAATAATAAATTTATCTCCTGTCATGGAAAAAGTGTAACTGTGAAAATGCAGAATTATCAGAGTAATGGGAATTAAAAAACGTATGTATGTATAGAAATGTATGAATGAAGTCTTTTAATTAAGGAAGTGTGATAATAATGGTTAACAGTTCAAAACTGAGTAGTGAAATGCAGAATTAGGTTGGCCGATTGTGAGAATCAAATATTGATTGCTTCACTAAAATCTGCAGGTGGTATGGGTTATTTCCCTTGGGTTGTTTAAATAAAATATTAGTAATATGTAGTAGATAGAAGAATCCATTGGAAGGACCCTATTGTCGATTTTTTTTCAACAATCTAAGTATGTCATGAAGTTTCCAGACATGAGTTCTACTCGTGTTCAAATAAAGTATAAAAGTGATATTGTCTGCAAAAATTAGAAATAGGACACACAAAAGATCAATATGCAAATTAATCGAACATAAGCAATGAAACGGGTTGTTTTCGTTGAGTATTTAAAAAAATATTGTACAGGTGCTATGGGTTATTTCCCTTCGGTGTTTAAAAAAATTAGTTATATGAAGTAGGTATAAAGGTCCCTTCCAGGGGCTGTATTATCGATTTTTCCAACAATGTGAGTATGTCACGAGGTTTCCACACACGAGTTCTATTCACGTGTCAAGTTTCATCAAAATCAATAAAACGATGTAGGAGGAGCTACCTAACATCACCACAAACAAACACACACCGATTTTCCATATATGTAGTAGATATATATATATATAAAACTGTAGTTGTGTGAGTGTCTGTCCCCTTCGATTTAGATTCTTAACTACTCCCACATTTTGCGGTGCAGTTTAACCAAATTCGGGTATCTTATAGTCGTGATTCATATCGAGCCCGTCTGAGTATTAGCGCGCGTCTACGATGAGTCTACGATTTTAAAAATAATTTACCATCATTTTTTATTCCATTTTAATGCATAATTTTTCGTGTGTCGATGGCGGCGGAGTTGGCGTCCACGCTCACAGCTGCACCTGTTTGCTTCTCCCCCTCTTCCCTCCCTCGTGAAGCTGTGGGGAAGGGAGTGTAAGGAAATCAACACCGTAAAGCGTTGTCAAGGAGACCAGCGTTCTTTTAGAACAACAACTTCATGGCTTGAAGACACCAAAACAGAAATGGCTAAGAAAGCCTGAATTGGCATCTATAAGGGAAGTAACTCTCTAAAAATGCTTATATAGTTATTTCCCTTACAAACCCGAGCAACGCCGGGCGATACTGCTAGTATATATATATATATATATATATATATAGAGAGAGAGATAGAGAGAGAGTTTTTGAAGTGCTGTATGGATATTGTATATTTAGAATAATAAGTTTGTCAATGTTGGTTGATTATTCTGGGTTCAGTCCCACTGCGTGGCACCTTCGACAAGAGTCTTCTACTATAGCTCCAGGCCAGCAAAAGCCTTGTGAGTCAACTTGATAAATGGAAACTGAGAGAAGCCCCTCATATATACGAGGAGGGTCAACCTTCTGAGTTCTTTGACAAGGCAGCACTACCCACTCCAGGCACTTGTACATGCTTATAGACACACATTCTCACTCATACACAAAGATACAGAAGTGCATACATAGCAACAAGCATATACACATACACACACATACACATGCATGCACACACTTACACTCACACACACATATAGGCGCAGGAGTGGCTGTGTGTTAAGTAGCTTGCTTACCAACCACATGGTTCCGGGTTCAGTCCCACTGCGTGGCATCTTGGGCAAGTGTCTTCTGCTATAGCCCCGGGCCGACCAATGCCTTGTGAGTGGATTTGGTAGACGGAAACTGAAAGAAGCCCGTCGTATATATGTATATATATATATATATATATGCGTGTGTGTGTCTGTGTTTGTCCCCCTAGCATTGCTTGACAACCGATGCTGGTGTGTTTACGTCCCCGTCACTTAGCGGTTCGGCCAAAGAGACCGATAGAATAAGTACTGGGCTTACAAAGAATAAGTCCCGGGGTCGATTTGCTCGACTAAAGGTGGTGCTCCAGCATGGCCGCAGTCAAATGACTGAAACAAGTAAAAGAGTAAAAGAGTATGCATGCACACACAAAGACATGCATGCACACAGTCACACACACATACACACACATTCACTCACTCACACACAAGGGGTGGGGTTAAAAAGCTCCTGGCTTTGAGTAAAAGAAAATACAGGAAGGTCAGTTAATTACGATTTTACTCAAGATACCTGCACATGTGTTGCAGCAGTCCTCCAGTATCAGGGCAGCACTACCCACTCCAGGCACTTGATGCAGGCCTCCGTGTCGAGTCTGAGGGCATTTGGAAAAATGAATGGGGTCATAATGTCGCCATCACTAGTGATCACTGCAAACACCCTGTTGTTAACTGGATGTTTGATTTCTATCCCTCTAAGTACATGTCCTCAGATTGCACTGTCCTCAGATTGACACTCAGGCACTCTGAAATGTTCATATTAGAGCTTCAAGTATGAATGCTAAGCAGCAGAGCACGTTGTTTCCAAGTTTCTGGCAGAGTGAATTGCGTCATGGTGCTGTTTTTCTCACAGACGGTGCCCAGCTGACCCTACCATACTGTGTAGTCAACAAAAATCAAAAACAAACAATGTGTAAGTGCAAATTTGAAAATATAAAATGGTGACTATTTACCCATCTCACCCTGTATGTGTTTTCATGTGTTTGTGTATGAGTGTGTCTGTCTGTCGGTGATTCATGCATGTGTCTGTTTGTGTGCATGTGTGTATACATGTGTATATGCGTGTGAGTGTATGTGTATGTTGTGTTAGTGTGCAGCACGTGTGTGTGTGTGGTTGCATGTTGGCATATTCTGTATGTATTATTATTAATACTAATAATATTAATCCTTTCTACAGTAGGCACTAAGTCTGAAATTTGAGGGGAGGGGCTTAAGTTGATTACATTGACCCCAGTGCATGACTGGTACTTAATTTATCAACCCTGAAAGTATGAAAGGTGGAATTTGAACTCAGAACATAGTGATGGGTGAAATACTGCTAATCATTGTGTTCAATGTGCTAACGATTCTACCAGCTTGTTTCCTCATGTATGTATTATTAATAATAACACAGACCCCGGTCGAACTGTCCAACCCATGCTAGCATGGAAAACGGACGTTAAACGATGATGATGATGATGATAATGAACACCTGGAGGGTAAAGTTACCTTGTTGAGTCATACCAACTCATAAGGGCTGGTTTCCCGGTTTCCATGGTGTACATATTCCCCACCTGGACGGGACACTAGTACCTCTCGGGGTTACTCATTTTTGCCATTTGAGTGGACTGGAGTAATATGAAATGAAGTGTCTTGCTCAAGAACACAACACATTCCCTGGTCCAGGAACCGAAACTACAGTCTTACACCCATGAATCCAACACCCCTAACCACTAAGCCACGCACCTCTGCAACACCTGGAGGTAGGTGCTTGTTTTCTATTCACCAAACTGAATGGAGAAATTGATGTCATCAGATGGTATCCAATGGTCAATGGGTGTTCTGGCCCTAAACCATAATTCTATCATGTTGTTGGGTCAGCAGAAGTGGCCAAATCACTGCTCCTCATCTCCTCCTGGCTTTCAGCTCAACTCCTTTCTCTCCTGCTCCATAACTAACAAGAGGCTCTCTCTGTGGCCTCTCCTATCCTGTGCACAGCCACCCTTTGCTCCTTTTTTTCTCATTCCAATGGCTGCAAGCATCCTCCATGCCAACTGAGCTGGGAATCCCCGACAGCCAACTGCAACCAGGTAAAAAAAAAAGCCATGCCTGCCATCTCTTCTCTTTGCAGAGGACGTGGGAAGGGGGGGGGAGGAGGAGGAGGCAAGGAAGAAATGGATGGAAGAAGAAGAAGAAATGGAAGAAGAAGAAGAAGAAGAAGAAGAAGAAAAGACGGAGAAGAAGGAGAAGGATGAGGCAGTGTTAGACACAAAGAGAAATAAATGTTCAGCATTGTTCAGTTATTTCCTCCATGTTGAGATGTCATCAACTTCAGGAGGCAAAAATGCTGGATAAATGCAATATTAAAACAGAAATAACAACAACAACAACAACAACATTT
>NC_043022.1:5101019-5166019 GCF_006345805.1 Octopus sinensis
AGAGTTTTATAAATATTGTATTAGTTTAATGTTTGAGAAGTTGAAATGAGTGTCTTAAAGTTTGTGTGCATGCATGTGTGTGTGCGTGTGTGTGTGTGAGTGAGTGTATACAAACTCACACAGACACATGTATATTGGTACACATACATGTATACACATGCACACTGAGAAATAGTATATGAAAATAAATATAGTAGTAAGGAAATAATATATATACATATATATATATATATATATTCTGGGTTATCATAAACTCAGAAATAGCCTCGTTGCTTCTTGTTCACCAATAAAATATAATTTCTGTTTAAAATATAAAAATATTGAGGATATGGTGAGGTCCCAAGTCAGCAAGGTTAGAATAATATTTATAAGATCTTCCTGTAGAAATATAAAGGTGACAGCTATGAATTCCAAATGAATGATTGTTGGAATTTTAGAAAGTGCACTCTACATTTAGTAATGTTGATACATTGTGGTGTTTATATGAAGGCAGTTTGGTTGAGCTTTTGACAAAGCATCGTTGAGAATTTTTTTAAATAAAGGCAATAATAATAGGCACAGGAGTGGCTGTGTGGTAAGTAGCTTGCTAACCAACCACATGGTTCCGGGTTCAGTCCCACTGCGTGGCATCTTGGGCAAGTGTCTTCTGCTATAGCCCTGGGCCGACCAATGCCTTGTGAGTGGATTTGGTAGACGGAAACTGAAAGAAGCCTGTCGTGTATATGTATATATATATAAGTGTGTGTGTATATGTTTGTGTGTCTGTGTTTGTCCCCCTAGCATTGCTTGACAACCGATGCTGGTGTGTTTACGTCCCCGTCACTTAGCGGTTCGGCAAAAGAGACCGATAGAATAAGTACTGGGCTTACAAAGAATAAGTCCCGGGGTCGATTTGCTCAACTAAAGGCGGTGCTCCAGCATGGCCGCAGTCAAATGACTGAAACAAGTAAAAGAGTAAAAGAGTAAAAGAGAATGTATATGATTAAATTGGTGTTGCAAGGTAAATGAAAAAATAGTAATTAACAGATATAAGATTAGATGCTAGCATAGCGTGGAAGGCGGACATTAAACGACAACGATGATGATGCAGTATTATACAGAGATACATATCTCTGAAGATTTGACAATACTATTAGATTATGTAATTTACATTATATAACTTATAATGGTTTTTCTTTTTGTTAATGAAATATCAGTAAGATGAGATACAAATAAGATGATAATTTATTTTCAAATGCATAAATGCTGATAGAACAGCAGAGATTGGATGAGATTGGATGATACAAAGCAGAAAAGTTTATCAACAACCAGCCAGTAAGATGATGAGACTAAATATTTCCTCAGCAAACTCCTCTAGTTTTCTTTTTTGTTTTGTTTTCTGTATGTACTTTGTGACCTCCTTGACCCTAGATTCCTACCGAATGATGCATAGACTTTATAAAACGAGTTCCTCTCATGGTTTTTCCTTGACACTCACAAGGCTTTTTGGTTGACCCAGGGTTATAAAGAAGACACTTGGCCGAGTGCTGTGCTGTGGCACTGAACTTGAAACCATGTGACTAGCAAGTAAATGTCGGAGAGTGAGTGTGTTTGTTGGTGTGTACGGCGTGTGTGCTTATGTATACGAGCTGATGTTGGAGGTGTGCCACGTGTATCAGTGTACGTGTGTGATTTTGGTATGTTCTACCTGTATATTTATTACGTGTGTGTTCCTGCACAGAGTAAATGTAAAGAAGCGTGGCTCTGTTGGCTGCAAGCTTTGCTAGACTCCAAGTCGGTATTGCTAGTATCGTTGGAGCAGTATTGGACCAAACTCGTTTCGCTAGTTTATTGAAATATTTGGTTGTCTCCTTCGATCAGTAACTCATATGCATTTTATGACATTGTTTTACCTGGCTGCACATAAATATGATGACACACACACATACACACAAACCCTTGCATATTTGTGCATATATCTACACTCCCATTCACTGAAATATTTATCCCCCCACCAAAGATTCAGGTACACATACATACATACATACATACATATATATAAGATAGGTAAGATTGTTAGATAGATAGATAGATAGATAAAAAGATAGATAAATAGATAGATGGAGGGATAGATAAGTAGATAGATAGATAGATAGATGGATGGATGGATGGATGGATGGATGGATGTATGGATGGAGGGATAGATAGATAGATAGATAAGTAGATAGATAGATATATAAGTATATAGATAGATATGTAGATAGAGATAGGTAAATATATGTATATATAGGCAAACCCATATACTCACATATTTATACTCAGGCAAACATATACATTTACACATACATACGTAGTGACACACCAATATACACCCATAAACTCGCTGATCTTTATACACTCACACACACACACCCATATTGTTACATACATGGACACATACATATACACCCACACATTCACATATTTATACATTCAGGCACACACATACTCTTACACATATATGCATATACAGATACATTCATATACACCCGTAAAACCACATACCTATATACACCCGTACACACTCATATGGTCGCATATATTTATACACGCACAGCCAATACCATCACATATTCACACACACACACACACACACACACAGATGTATATACGCTCTGCTACATCGTACTGAAATAAATAGTAACAATAATAATAATAATAATAATAATAATAATAATAATAATAATAATAATAATATAATAATATAATAATAATAATAATGATAATGATAATAATAATAATAATGATAATGATAATAATAATAATAATAAGGATAATAATATAATAATAATAATAATAAGGATAATAATAATAATAATAATATTAATAATAATAATGATAATAATAATAATAACAATATTAATAATAATAATAATAATATTAATAATAATAATAATAATAATAACAATAATAATAATAATAATAAGGATAATAATAATAATAATAATAATAAGGATAATAATAATAATAATAATATTAATAATAATAATGATAATAATAATAATAATAATAATAATATTAATAATAATAATAATAATAATAATAATAGTGATATGTCAGTAATTTACTGTAATCCGTCAATATTAGTGACATTATTGTAAATCAACATGTTATGAATGTGTCTTGGAGTTAACCAAATGATCCATTAACGCAAGCGATGATCGGACCAATTTGATCTTGATTGATCCAAAAGATCAATGGCAATCAATGGCTTTTATCGTTCTTTCCTTTCGGCTCTTTTTGTTTCTTCCTCAATACTTTCGTATAGATCTATTTCGGTTATAGCTCTGTTTCCTGATTGATTATATTCGCAAAATCACGAGGAAATAAAAGACAAACGCCAATGAAACTCTTCTCTATTGTATTTCGGTTTTGGAACTTCCAGCTTCCAAGTTTGTGCTGGAAAAAAAAACTTTGATGTCTTCACAGGAACTTTGAGCCACAAAACAAAAACTGACATCATGATGTTTGGCAAATTTCAATGAAGATATTTCCATCTTGGCTGCAGTGTATAGATTCATCTCTTCACCCTGTGTGCAGCAAATTGCAAATATATTATAAATAAATCATCATCGTCGTCATCGTTTAACGTCTGCTTTCCATGCTGGCATGGGTTGGACGATTTGACTGAGGTCTGGTGAACCAGATGGCTGCACCAGGCTCCAATCTGATATGGCAGAGTTTCTACAGCTGGATGCCCTTCCTAATGCCAACCACTCCGAGAGTGTAGCGGGTACTTTTATGTGCCACTGGCACGAGGGCCAGTCAGGCGGTACTGGCAACGGCCACACTCAAATGGTGCTATTTATGTGCTACCAACACAGGAGCCAGTCAAGTGGCACTGGCAACAACCTCGCTCGAATGTTTTTTCATGTGCCACCAGCACAAGTGCTAGTAAGACGACATGAATATAAAAAATTATATCATGCTCTCCTGGAGTTTAGTGAAGATGTGTGGCCCAAGGTTTAGAGTCTTGCACTCACAAGTGCCAGATCATGGGTTCAGATCCAGTGTGGTGTGTTCCTTCATGTTGCTCTGGTGTTGTGTGGGTACTGGCATCTCAAAGAATAGACCCAACATTTCCTCTTTTGTAAAGGGAGACTAAAAGAGACAGAGGTACGATTTGCACTCCAGCCTTGTAAAACCCTCATCAGCAATGACTACCCCCACAAACAGACCCCGGGGTGAGGGGTTGTTGCCTGAGTGGGGCAAAGGTGTCATCTGTCAGGAATGGTTGAGAATCATCAAGAAATGATTGATGCAGCAAAATACTGTTATTGTGCATTCCTCCATACCACCAAAACCACCACCACCACCACCACTACTACTACTATTACTATTACTACTACTACTACTACTCTCGAAATTTATAAAAATTCTTATAATGTCAGCTCAATTCCCACTGGTAATAAAGTTCCTAAAATGGATAAAGTAATTCAAGGGATAGCTTTGGTCCAGTGGTAGAACATCTGTCATGTTTATAGGAAATGCAGGTTCAAATGCAATGAACAGCCTTTGAATCTTTCTATCTAAAGGTGCTTTTTTTTTTTAAAGCTAACAATTACATGCTATTTTTTATAGCTCTATCTGCTTTGAGATCCAGTGTTCAAAATATAAAAAGAAGAAAAATGTTCTGAAAATTCTTTCATTATTTTTCTTTAAGTAATTCCAAATTCAGCACATTATTTAAAATTGATTTTAAATAGAATTTGATTATAAATATTATTTAGAGGAGTGTATAGTGATTCTATTCATGTTAACAGACAAATAACTTCCATTTCGGTTCCATGAAGAATTTGGTTCTGGTAAAAGATTATCTCCATCAGGTATTATTGCGACTCCAGACAATTTTTTACTGGTCAATTTGGTGCCATATGGATTTGTACAAGAAATGTTGACCTGTCACAATTACCTTTGTTCTTTCTTGTAATGTTGCCTTATTTTTCCTCAACACCCCTCTAGATCTCCCCACCCCAGGGGGGGGGGGGCAGCACCGCCCACTTTGGGAATCAGTGGCATAGACCATTACAGTGAACAGAGGTGCAGTTTTAATCAGTATTTTGTTTGAAAAACTGATTATCTCTATCAGATATTATTGTAACCCCTGGTGCCATCTTCAGGTCAATTTGGTGCCATATGGATTTGTTAAATGGAAAGCTGGCAGAACCATTAGCATACTTAGTGAAATGCTTAGTGGTATTTTGTCCGTCCTTATGTTCTGAGTTCAAATTCTGTTGAGGTCATCTTTACCTTTCATCACTAGCATAGCTAAAGTGTGTGCCACCTAAGGTAGCCCTTCTGTTTTCCACTCCTGGATTCCACAAAAAACACATATTGCTTATAGCAACCTCAAAAGTGCCCCCTCCCACCCCAGCTACGCTAGTGCCATTCATTCTTTCGGAATTGATAAATTAAGTACCAGTTGAGTACTGGGGTTGATGTAATCAATTTACCCCCGTCCCAGGTAAGAGTATAAAAACTGCATCCCTTTACCAGGTCATGTTGAGCCAGCATGGAAGAGCAGGCTCATCAAACCTGTAAGATCTCAAGATCAAATTCATGGCCTCCACATCAGAATATGGTTGGATGGAGAGAACATGCTGAGGCCTTTGTTCTGCAGTGGACTGAACATGGGCAACCCAGTCCTAATCCAATCCATTGATTTGTTTTAATAAGTGTCAACTTCTTAGAATTTTATCTTCATCCCTGCTGGGTATTCCTGGAAAAATGCATTTAATCTTTGATAGCTCAGCCAGTCAAACAATCAATAGGCACCATGAGGTGGTATAGACCATTACATTGGGTCGAAGAGAAGTTTTGATTCGTATTTAGTTTGCAGTATCAATTAAAACGTCTTCATCATGTATATATTTTTTAAAAGAAAAGGTTAATCGTGGTTTGCACAGTTCAATCAGAGCTAATTTTGGATTGGGATAGCCAAGTATCCCCTCTGTTGTAAGAAATCTATCTCTATCCTTCTTTTATACTTTAATCTCTCAACTGATACAGAGCCACTTCCCTTGGTTCCATTCTCTCTCTCAATTAAGAGATGTTTTGTCTTGCAAGTTCCTTCGTGGTTCTGTTGGTATCAGTACCATTTAAAAAGCACCCTGTATGCTCTGTAAAGTGGTTGGCATTAGGAAGGGAATCCAGGTATAGAAGCCAAACCAAAACAGATGACCAAATCCTAGTGCAGCTCTCTGGCTTGCAGCATGCAAAATGTATGTTAAATGCTAATGATATATTCTTTCTTGGAAACAGATAATTCTTCTCATCACATCAAAATAGCTCGACTCATTTTAGCTTTAAAACTCTACTAACCTAATACCTGTCCTTTGGATGGAAGAGAAAACTAAGTAGAAAAAGTCATGTTTTATGCTTTAATTGAATATCTAAATAATTCAAGTCACATTGCGGTACATGGTACTGCTAAGGTTAAAATGAGGTCTTAAATGAAATATTAATAGAATTGTTATTTATATTTTATATCAAGAGTGTACTGTATAAGAAAAAATATAAGAGTATTTTATTTATAAAATTATATTATACAGTAACATATACCTCTAAGGAATTCCTATATATCTATCATTCTCTGCAAAGAATTTATCCTCATTTTTCTGTTATTTTTCTGTCCACTTAAATCTTATAGTCTGGACATAACAGTTTAAGTGTTATCATGAGAGAAGCATTTATTGGTCTTTAACTAGATGCTGACCTTCAAAAGTATTTGTCCTTGAGCTTTGTTAATTGTGAGACCAAATGATAGTTTGATTGGAAATCAGCATTTTTACGCATTTCTTTATTCTCCCAAACTGTTTTTTTATATCTCATTTTCTCTTTTGTGAATTCACTTTATCACTCTAACTTTTCCTTCCGAAGCACATATTTTCTCAGAGACATAATGTACACCATTTCTCTCTGTTTCTCTGCTGCACTGCTTTCTTTACTTTTCTTTCTTTACCCAAGAGATAGAGAAGAGAAGAGAAAGATGGAGGGAGTCAATGAAACAAAGAAAGAGAGAGAGAGAGAGAGAAATAAAAGACTTAAAACTACTTGTGTTCTTATGAGTATTGAGAAGTTGTCACTGTTTCCATTTATGCTAATAATCTTTTTATTAGTAATAAAGAGAGGGAAAGTGACATCTATTTGTGTAAGATCAAACAAAATAACCCAAATAAACACAAAGAAACACATGGAAATGACTTATCACCTGCACTGGCACACATCTCAGCACACGTGCACACGCACACACACACACACACACACACACACACTGACACACATACATGCATATGCTCATACATACATATATACATACTTATGTAATCTATGTATCTATCTATATCTATCTATATCTATCTATCTATCTATCTATCTATCTATCTATCTATCTATCTATCTATCTATCTATCTATCTATATCTATCTATCTATCTATTTACCTATCTATCTATCTAACTATCTATCTATCTATCTATCTATCTATATCTATCTATCTATCTATTTACCTATCTATCTATCTAACTATCTATCTATCTATCTATCTATCTATATTTATCTATCTATCTATCTATCTATCTATCTATCTATCTATATATATATATATATATATATGCATACTTACATATATGCATCAGTATACAGAGAGAGAAAGAGAGAATTTTACACATAGATATATGTGTGTGTGTGTGTATATATACACATATGTGTGTGTGTGTATATATATATATATATACATATATATTTATGTATATATGTATGTGAGTGTGTATACATATTGGTTTCATGTGTGTATACATGAAACCCTACACTGTGTTTTTCTCCCAATTTTCTTTCTCTCTCATTGGTACCACACTCTTATTTTCCTTATTTTCCTTCCCTCTTTTCTTTCTCTGCCTGTTTTTTCCCCTTCTCTCTCTCCCTGTTGCCCTTTCTCTTCTTTCTCTCTCTCTCTCTCTCTGTCTTCTTCCTTTATCTCTCTTTCTATCTATTTCTCTCTCTCTCTCTCTCTCTCTTTTTCTATCCCTCACTAATACCCCCCCCCCCCCCAAACAAACTCAACATAAATTTACTCAGAGCTTGTTATGTCTTTCTCGATCCCAGCTGGACAATTTAAATGTCAAGTTTTTACTACTTTCTGCTGCTTGCTAGGAAGTTCTTCTGTAAAGAAAACCAAAAAAATAAAGATTGCAAACACATAAAATGGAGATGAAAATCTCATTGAGGAATGGAAACAAGAAATCTGTGGAGAAAGTCTTCAGCTATTATGGAACGAAGGCCATTAAACATGACTTAATACATTATATTATTGATTATATTCAGAAAGCCAGTTTAATACGGATGCATGTTTTAGACGACCGATTCCAGCTCGTGTTTACAATGAAGGTGCATGATCAATAGTCCAGTGGTTAGGGTGGTGCACCCAAGACTGCAGGTGGTGCTTTGTGGGTTTTTGTTTTTCATAAAGTTCCAAGCGGGGTAAAAAGCCACTGAGTATAAGGGACTATATAATCCGAATCTACACCATCTGAAGTGTCATCATCATCATCATCATCATCATCATCATCATCATCATCATCATCATCATCATCATCATCATCATCATCATCATCATCGTTTAATGTCCGTTTTCCATGCTAATTTGTACAAAATCTCATTAACTAGAAAATTACAGCAAGGCTGCATGATAGAGGTGTCACACGTGACATGCCACCATTATATAGCTTGTTTGGCAGTTGCGTTTTTAGTCTTCTGTTTTATGAATCCAGTGTGCACATGCGCATTGCGTGTTCGTATTTCTTTTTCTGATTCCTACTCAAAACTATTTACAGATCACAACCATCTCACAAACCTGCAGTCGTTGGGAGTGCTTTGCTTTCTGATAGTTGTGAAAAAATATCCATATTTCTGAAAATTATGAGGAACGAAATTCATTGGGGCACATATGAGTAGGTATCCTTCAGCTAACCTAGACCTGTTACTGTATATTGTTATGCATGCATTATGGGAAGTTCACAATAAACATGTATTATTTTAATTTTAGATATATATATAGCATATATATATGATATAGGGTCATCCCATTAATAATGTTTTTTTTATACTTCTTTCATTTTTCAGAATTAAGATAAACAAAGTTCTTTTTTAATCTAAAATATACTCTCCCTTATTTTCTACAATGCTCTTCCATCTATCTGGTAGACTTGCAAGGGCCCTCTTCCAAAATTCACTTGTCCGTGAAGAAAAATACTCGTCTAGTACTGTTCTGATCTTGTCTAAAGAATTCATATTTTTCCATCCAAATGATTTTGAAGACTGTGGAATAAATGATATTCAGATGGAGCAATGTCCAGTGAATATGGTGGGTGGGGCATCATTTCCCATTCAAATTGCTCCTGGCTTGCTGTATGTAGCTGAACATTTTCCTGATGGAAGAGGGCACAGAAAGTGTCAATAGCCAGCTGGAGATGTCTTCCTGGGGCTACAAGCTACAGTAGCATCCACTCTTAGTGGTTAGCCACATTTATGTGGCAAATATACTTCACATTGTTGTGCAGCTTCTGTTTATACCTCATTCAGAGATTTATTATTGCTTGTTTTACACTTTTTCGAGATCAATGACTTTTTGTCACTGGAAAAAGGATATATGTATTTGCATTGGGACCCCTTTGCACCAAAAACCGGTGATTGTCGTGTGCTGACGACGAGTAAATACCCAGAAACTTGGATCCGTGCATATCACGTCAGGTCGACGATGGGAAGAATGGCTTCCCTTTGCAAATAATGACAATGTTAGTTGTCGGAGCACTGCATCCTTCAAAACGTCCATGCTTCCTGAGATTCGCCAACACTATACTTGATTTTCTCCCCTCCATACACACACAAGCATGTATCTGACTCATACATTGTTCACTTTCCAGACATTTCTACATTACTGCATGTACTTTATATGCACTTTCTGACAAGTTGTGGTGCACCTGAGCACTGTATACAATAATTTCATTATATTATAAGGCACAGAAAGTTTGTCAATAGCCAGCTGGAGATGTTCTCCTGGGGCTACAAGCTACAGTAGCATCTACCCTTAGTGGTTAGCCACACTTAAGTGGCAAATATACTTCACAAACATATATATTTCATCATCATCATCATCATCATCATTGTTTAACGTCTGCTTTCCATGCTGGCATGGGTTGGATGGTTTGACTAGGACTGGCAAGCCAGAAGACTGTACCAACTCCAATCCGATCTGGCATGGTGTTTACAGCTGGATGCCCTTCCTAATGCCAACCACTCCAAGAGTGTAGTGGGTGCTTTTTATGTGCTACCAGAATGAGGGCCAGTCAGGTGGTACTGGCATCAACCACAACAATGATTTCACTTGACTCAACAGATCTCAAACACAGTTTATTGCCCAGTGATTGAAGGGTCCTCTTAAATGGGCCGGTTATGCTACACTGGCATAGGCCATGGTTATGGTCTCACTTAGCTTGCCGGGTCTTCTCAAGCACAGCATATCTCCAAAGGTCTCGGTCACTCATCATTGCCTCAGTGAGGCCCAACGTTCAATGGTTGTGCTTCACCACATCATCCCAGGTCTTATATATATATACACACGTAAGTGCAGAAGTGACTGTGTGGTAAGAAGCTTGCTTCCAACCACATAGTTCCGGATTCAGTCTCACTGAATGGCACCTTGAGCAAGTGTCATCTACTATAGCCTTGAGATGACCAAATCCTTGTGTGTGGGTTGTTGGGCAGAAACTGATAGAAACCTGTCATATATATATGTGTGCGTGTGTCTTTGTGTCTATGTTTGTTTCCACTATTGTAAACACACTGACAGTGGTTGGTTTGTTTACATCCCAGTAACTTAGCAGTTCAGCCCTAAGACACCAATAGACTAAAAATTCTTCAAGGCGGTGCCCCAGCATGGCCACAGTCTAATGACTAAAACAAATTAAAGGTAGGAAAAATATATATGAATGTGTTATGAGCGAATTTAAAAGACAAATTTCAAGATTGTTACTGATAACCAATCAATCAGGAAGGATGTGCCAATGCTGGAGCCTCTGTATGTTTGATTGATCTGCTAGAAATGGTAGAGTAATATCCCTGAAGTTATGCTTTAGTGTTAAGAGAAACAGGAAAGGATGTATGAACTGATGCTGTCCTAAACACTGTTATGTCTGGAAAGAAGATGGGATGGGCATGGATGGAAGAGCTTTTATCATAGGTCTGCGTGATCAGGATTGACCTGAGCTAAGCAACAACAGCAACAACAATGCTAATACCACCACCACCACCACCACGACGACACCTCTGACACCATCGCCACCCCTCCCCACCTCATCACCACCAACAGCAACGCCATCACCTCACCACAACCCCTACATCACAACCACCAGAACTGCTGCCACCACCACCATCATCACCACTCCTCTCCATCACTCCTCATCCCTCTCATCACCACCACTACCACCACCAACCGCAACAACAACTACAACATCACCCCAACCATCACCACACCTCCATGACACCTGACATCATCACCACCACCCCTACACCCCTACACCATGACCACCATAACTACTGCCACCACCACCACCATCATCCCCACTCCTTTCCATCACTCCTCATCCCTCTCACCACCACCACTACCACCACCAACCACAACAACTACTACAACATCACCCCAACCATCACCACCACCAACATCACCACTCCTCACCCCACCTCACCACCACCAACAGCAATGCCATCACCTCACCACAACCCCTACATCACAACCACCAGAACTGCTGCCACCACCACCACCATCATCATCACCACTCCTCCCCATCACTCCTCATCCCTCTCACCACCACCACTACCACCACCAACCGCAACAACAACTACAACATCACCCCAACCATCACCACCACCACCATCACCACTCCTCACCCCACCTCCCCACCACCATTATCGCCACTACTACCACCACCTCCATGACACCTGACATCATCACCACCACCAACCACCAACAGCAACACCATCACCTCCACTCCTGTCTTTTCCCCTTCTCTCTCTCCCTGTTACCCTTTCTCTTCCTTTCTCCCCGTCTCTGTTTCTCTCCTCTTTCTCTCCCTCTCTCTCTCTCTGTCTTCTTCCTTTATCTCTCTTTCTATCTATTTCTCTCTCTCTCTCTCTCTCTTCACAACAACCATCAGCCCCCACCACCACCAATACCCCTACCACAACTGCGGTCACCACAACCCCCCCCCACACACATCACTGCTGCCCCCCCCCCCCCCCGCAACATCACCACCACCACTGCCTCCACCTCCACCCCACCCAGTACTCAACAGAAAGTTCTTTGAAACCCACCAATTCCCAGTCCTTTCTGCTGACCTTCTCTAATCCAGATTCCTCAAGAGAGCTCTTTCCAAAATGTCACCCAGTCAGTGTTGTTGTCACCATTATCGCTGTTTTGGATTTCCACATTTCATCAAATCTGTCAAAATTCTTGGGAAAAACAAAAAAATTTAATTCTATTGTCAGATCTTTATGGGATGTAGTTGCAGAACTCTGGAAATGTCTGTCTGTCTGTCTGTCTCTCTCTCTCTTTCCCGATCTATCTATCTATATCTATCTATCTATCTAACCATCCATCCATCCATCTATCTATCTATCTATCTATCTATCTGTCTGTCTGTCTGTCTGTCTATCTATCTATCTATCTATCTATCTATCTATCTATCTATCTATCTACTTATCTATCTATCTATCCATCCATCCATCCATCCATCTATCTATCTATCTGTCTGTCTGTCTGTCTGTCTATCTATCTATCTATCTATCTATCTATCTATCTATCTATCTATCTATCTGCCTATCCATTTATCAGTCTACCCCTCGCTCTTACTCTCTTTCTCTTTATATATCTATATATCCATATAGGCGCAGGAGTGGCTGTGTGGTAAGTAGCTTGCTAACCAACCACATGGTTCCGGGTTCAGTCCCACTGCGTGGCATCTTGGGCAAGTGTCTTCTACTATAGCCCCGGGCCGACCAATGCCTTGTGAGTGGATTTGGTAGACGGAAACTGAAAGAAGCCTGTCGTATATATGTATATATATGTATATGTGTGTATGTGTGTGTGTTTGTCCCCCTAGCATTGCTTGACAACCGATGCTGGTGTGTTTACGTCCCCGTCACTTAGCGGTTCGGCAAAAGAGACCGATAGAATAAGTACTGGGCTTACAATGAATAAGTCCCGGGGTCGATTTGCTCGACTGAGGGTGGTGCTCCAGCATGGCCACAGTCAAATGACTGAAACAAGTAAAAGAGTAAAAGAGAGTAAAACTAACAGAAAGATGGAAAATAATGTTTATTTGCATTTACTTCCACATTATTTACACACCTCCTTCTTGACTTGCAACTGAGTTCCGTTTCAACTGACGGGTCGTAAGTCGACCTGTTCATATGTCGGATTTATATTTTTCAACACTATTTACATTCAAACCTAAGTGATACTTGAAAGCAACTGGATGAGAGACAGTGGCTGGCAGTGGATGCCTTAGTCTGAGGGAGGCCCGTGTTACTAGATGCTGTCATAGTTATCATATGTGCAGCTGCCCAAGTCTGAAAATCAATTTTTTACTTAATTATTTTTTTGTGGTTGTTAGTCGCATAGGTTGTTAGCCAAAAGATGGGGTATTTGAAAAGTTTTCTCCTACCTTTTCGTTAATTGCAAAGTCTTTGATCAGATCCTTATGATTAATCTTACAAAACACATCTACTTCTATATTTAACCTGTCTGGTTGCATAGGTGTTCTGATGGGATTTTTAATATACTTCAGCACACTCGTAATAAGCACCATTTGAATGTGGGTCGATGCTAGTGATGACTGACTGGCTCCCTGTGCTGCTGGCACATAAAAAGCACCATCCAAATGTAGTTGGTGCCAGTACTGTTTGGTCCCTGTGCTGGCGGCACGTAAAAAGCACCCACTACACTCTCAGAGTGGTTGGCGTTAGGAAGAGCATCCAGCTGTAGAAACTTTGCCTGATCAGATTGGAGCATGGTGCAGCTTCCTGGCTTGCCAGTCCTCAATCAAACCGTCCAACCCATGCCAGCATGGAAAGCAGATGTTAAATGATGATGATGATGATGATTCAACTGAGAAAATGAATGCTCAGCCGAGCTATTTGTGACAAATATACAAAATGTTACAAATATACAAGGGCGCAGGAGTGGCTGTGTGGTAAGTAGCTTGCTAACCAACCACATGGTTGCGGGTTCAGTCCCACTGCATGGCATCTTGGGCAAGTGTCTTCTGCTAGAGCCCCGGGCCGACCAATGCCTTGTGAGTGGATTTGGTAGACAGAAACTGAAAGAAGTCTGTCGTATATATATATATATATATATATATGTGTGTGTGTCTGTATTTGTCCCCCTAGCATTGCTTGACAACCGATGCTGGTGTGTTTATGTCCCCGTCACTTAGCGGTTCAGCAAAAGAGACCAATAGAATAAGTACTGGGCTTCCAAAGAATAAGTCCCGGGGTCGATTTGATTGACTAAAGGTGGTGCTCCAGCATGGCCGCAGTCAAATGACTGAAACAAATAAAATAGTAAAATAGTAATAGTAAGCAATGTCTACATTTAGAAAGTCACACCCCACAATGTTTATTTTAGCAAATTTAAAATGATTTTGTGCCATAAACCATTTGTCATTTCTCTGGTGCCTTCCTTCCCTTCATGCCCTAAGCATGTGTTTATTTTGCTTTTCTGTCCTCAACCATTGTCCTCTGACACTTACTGAAATTTCATCTATTATTAATCTATATTCCATCAGTTATTACCTACAACAGTCTATCATTTAACGGAATGCTTTATTAACTGTAAAATAGTCACCACATTGCATAAATATCATTTAATTGTTTAGTTATTCATAAAATTCATGACAGCTGAATATTGGCCATTGTTGTTGCTGCTGTTAATGCTCTTTTCCTGTATGAACGACTTACAAACCCTCAAATTTATGTCCAGTTTACAACAATAATATTCACAGATTATAGACAACGACCTGTAATTATAATCTCAAAATATAACACCCAGCAGATGATTGTAAAAGTTACCATTACATGGAAACAAGAATGTCTCCCAGTGACTGTAAACAAAGAATTGGTCGCAGAATGGAGTCGTGTGGCTTGTGGGATTAGTTTTTATTTAATGCTTCCCAAACTGAAACTCTATAACAATGCAGGAACAAAAGACATTCTATGGAAATAAAATTTAACTGAAATTAATTTATCCTGCTTCTTCGGTAATGTGAACCTGCCTGGGAGGCAGTGTCTTTGTGTTGCACAAGAAATGGGTTTTCTTGCAGACGCAATTTGTTGCTTTTATTAATGAAGCTGATTTGGCCAAAAAAATATTCTTTCCTCATGAAATTCTTAAGACTCTTTTGGGTACGCTGGGCCGTCTTTTACTACCACTTGTTGTTGTTGTTGTTGTTGTTGTTTCCATTAAATTATTGAGACAATGGCAGCAAGTTTATCGTTGTTTTAGACCAAGATTGTGGAATACCGACTTTGAGATTTTGCTGCTATTCCAGTTTTGTGTTTCTACCATTCCTCTGCATCATGACAACTGCACCGTTCTTTTTTTTATTGTCCAAAGATGATGTAGGAGTGGGTGGTGGGTGGCAATAACAGTAACAACAACAACAACAATAATAATAATAATGGAAAGAAGGCAGGAGAAGAAGAAGATTATGATGACGACGACGATGATGATGATGAAGGGAGAGAAGGAGAAGATGACAAATACGATGACAATGGAAGAGGAGGAGAAGATGAAGAAGAAGAAAATGATGATGATGATGACAACAATGATGAAGTCTAATATTCTGCCAATTATGGTGTTGGGCAGCTGAGAGGGTGGTTATGAAGATATGTCTATTGCCAGACAATTACTTGGCAATAATTACCAATTCCATCAAATGCTGGGACCAAAGTTGTTTATAGCGGCCTCAGAATATATTTTTAATCTGTCAGAAATTATGTCTAATCTGTCAGAAATTATGTCTAATGTCAAAATCTTCTGAACAAATGTCAGGAACACACACTTTGAGTGACTGTAAATTGGTTTATAAAACCCATCAGAAAAATGCTCACCATTTTGACTCCAATGTGCCTTATTGAAGAAGGAAATATAGTTATCTTTCAGGATGGTCATTTTTTTCCTACCAAATAAATGCATGTATTATATATTAATTCTTCACTTCAGCTTTATTATTGTTCGTATTTTTGTGTCTGTTTTCTGGAAATTTTTTGCCACATACCTGTGACCTCTTCAGCAACTCTCCATCCCATGTGTCTCAGCCTGTTTAGAACGTCGGATGGAAAGTTGATGATGAAAGATTTAAGACAAAGGACATAACAAGAACAATAACAAAATATATCCTGTGTGTGTTTATTTGGTAAAAAATTAAAAACAAAAAAATTACCATCATCCCAAACTATAGGCGCAGGAGTGGCTGTGTGGTAAGTAGCTTGCTGACCAGCCACATGGTTCTGGGTTCAGTCCCACTGCGTGGCATCTTGGGCAAGTGTCTTCTGCTATAGCCCCGGGCCGACCAATGCCTTGTGAGTGGATTTGGTAGACGGAAACTGAAAGAAGCCTGTCGTATATATGTATATATATATATATATGTGTGTGTGCGTGTTTGTGTGTCTGTGTTTGTCCCCCTAGCATTGCTTGACAACCGATGCTGGTGTGTTTACGTCCCCGTTACTTAGCGGTTCGGCAAAAGAGACCGATAGAATAAGTACTGGGCTTACAAAGCAATAAGTCCCTGGGTCGAGTTGCTCAACTAAAGGCGGTGCTCTAGTATGGCCGCAGTCAAATGACTGAAACAAATAAAAGAATAAAAAAGAATATAACAATATTTGTTTCAATACACGATTTCACATCAGGAATCTTGCAAAACAAACACAAAAATATTATTCTATCTGTTACAGAACATGTCTGGTAAGTTCACCATTTTTAATTATTATTCATCTACTCGTTTATTCTTCCACTTGTTTCAATCATTTAGACTGTAGCCATGCTGGAGCACGGCCTATAGTCAAACACATTGACCCCCAAGTCTTATTCTTTGTAAGCCAAGTACTTATTCTATTGGTCTCTTTTGCGAAACTGCTGGGTTATGGGGATGTAAATACCCCAACATTGGTTGTCAAGCAATGGTGACATACATACATACACACATAAATCCATGCATGCATGCACACACACACACATACATACACACATATATATATATATATATATATATATATATGCCAGCGAGCTGGCAGAAACGTTTGCACACCGGGTGAAATGCTTAGCGGTATTGCGTCTGTTGTTGCTTTCTGAGTTCAAATTCCGCCGAGGTCGACTTTGCCTTTCATCCTTTTGGGGTCGATAAATTAAGTACCAGTTACACACTGGGGTCGATGTAATAGACTTAATCCGTTTGTCTGTCCTTGTTTGTCCCCTCTATGTTAAGCCCCTTGTGGGCAATAAAGAAACACACATATATATATATATATATATACGATGGGCTTCTTTCAGTTTCCATCTACCAAATCCACTCACAAGGCTTTGGTTGGCCCGAGGCTGTGGTAGGAGACACTTGCCCAAGGTGCCATGCAGTGGGACTGAACTCAGAGCCATGTGGTTGGGAAGCAAACTTCTTCCTACACAGCCACTCTTGTGCCTATGGTGAGATACTATGGATATATTTCCTTGGAAAACTTTCGTCGCAGTGAATGTTCTTCATGGTGAATTGATGATGATGAACGTGGCCGATGCCAGCACCGCCTCGACTGGCTTCTGTGCCAGTGGCACATAAAAAGCACTATCCGAACGTGGCCGATGCCAGACCCCTCTGGCACCTGTGCAGGTGGCACGTAAAAAAGCACCCACTACACTCGCGGAGTGGTTGGCGTTAGGAAGGGCATCCAGCTGTAGAAACACTGCCAGATCAGACTGGAGCCTGGAGCAGCCCCTGGCTCCCCAGACCCCGGTCGAACCGTCCAACCCGTGCTAGCGCGGAAAACGGACGTTAAACGATGATGATGATGATGATGATGATGATGAACTTACCCGTAATCATAAAAGAACTCTTATCAATGTCTACTTTCCTTAAGAACATCTAAGAACTAAATACTTTGCCAAATTTCATGAGTGATGCTAGGATTTACTGTGCTGTTTGGAGTCTTGTTTTCTGCAGGATTCCATATCTAGCATCCACTTTCCATGCTGGCATGGGTTGGATGGTTTGACATCCTCACTTATCTGCTTCCCCTCTGGCTAAATACACCTGCCTCCTAGCTTCCCTTCTTGCAGTCTGATACACTTCCCTGCTACCACCATTCTTCCAGTCCTTCCAAGCCTGTTTCTTTTGTCTAAAGCCCTGTCGACAATATTGTTCCACCACCACGTTATTTTGGGTCTTGAGGGGACTTTGCACCAGCCACAGATCTGGTCAGTGGCTTTCAGCAGGTTGTCCCTTAGAAGCGCCCAGTTATCTTCTACCCCATGTGTAGCTATACCCCCTTCTATTTCGTCCTCAACTCCGTGAGGAGTTGGCTAGCAGGAAGCTGTCCAGACGCCAGTTGTTTGTTGTGGCATGGTTTCTACAGCTATTACAAAGGTATTATCAATGTTAGTATAAATTAATGGTCAAAAAACAAAAAAAGGTTGTATTAACAGGTTCATTGAAGTCTCTTGGAGGGGTGGAGGGCTTCATTCCATTTTTTCATTATATTCAATTCATCTTTCCCATTCATTTTGTTTTGTTGTCCCCACCTTGTGCTGTCCCCTCTATGTAAGGCCTTCATGGCCAATATCAGAAAGTAAAGAAGCTTGCATCTCAACCATATGGTTCTCGGTTCAGTCCCACTGCGTGGCACCACGGGCACGTGTCTTCTACTATAGCCTTGGGTTGAATAGTAGATGGAACCTGAAAGAAGCTCATCATATATATATATATATATATATCATCATCATCATCATCATCATCATCATCATTTAACGTCCGCTTTCCATGCTAGCATGGTTGGACGGGTCAACTGGGGTCTGGGGAGCCCGAAAGCTGCACCAGTCCAGTCAGATCTGGCAGTGTTTCTACAGCTGGATGCCCTTCCTAACGCCAACCACTCCGAGAGTGTAGTGGGTGATTTATGTGCCACCGACACAGGTGCCAGACGAGGCTGACAAACGGCCACGCTCGGATGGTGTTTTTTATGTGCCACCGACACAGGTGCCAGACGAGGCTGGATAATATATATATATATATATATATATATATATTATATATATATATATATATATTTATATATATATGTTGTGTGTGTGTCTGTGTTTGTTCCCCACCATCACTCAATTGATGTTGGTGTGTTTATGTCCATGTAGCAGTTTGGCAAAAGGTACCTACAGAATAAGTACTAGGTTTGCAAAGAATAAATTGTGGGGGGTCGATTTGTTTGATTAAAACCCTTTAAGGCGGTGCTCCAGCATGGCCACAGTCAAATGACTGAAACAAGTAAAAGAATAAAAAGAATAAAATGGATGTATATGCACATTTTAGGAATTATTAATCTTTCATCAGCACCACATCCAACCCATTAACTATCCAAGAACAGATTGCTTAAATATCCACTATTGGATTGAGCAATTCACATATCAAATACATTCCTGGCAGCTGAAATACTGTGTCCTTGCTAGCAAGTAATAACAAGGGTTGTTAATAACCATAGATGCTAGTCTGTCACGAGTTCAGTCCTGTATGGTGTGTCCTGTCCAGCTTGACATTGAATCTCTGTAACTGCTACTGCTCTCTCATTTCATCCTGGGAATGTTAAGAAACAACGATACTGATTCATTAGATTTCAAAACTACTGGACGTCTCTGATATCAAAGAGATTGTATACTAACTAATCTGATTTGTGAAGGGAGGATAACAGCAGCTACTCCTAAAGGCAAATTATTCTTCCTTTTAAAGGGAATCAAATCTGGTTATCTTAGAAAAACAATAAGTAGACAATAAGTCTAAGAAAAACAATAAGTAGATGATGAATGAAATATATAGTCTCCTTGAAATTTTCTTCTGGTCTTTTCCATTGTATCCTGCTTTATTAAATAATCCTATGGAATAATTATATAAACAAAAGCGTTTAACAATTACTTTAGAAAGACAAATTGAGGAAATTTGTTATCAAAACAGTTGAAGAAGGTTTTCTTCAGCATTAAAACCTCAATAGTGATTGTTTAACAAACACTAGTAATCCCTTCCAGAACAAGCAGCCATTGTCAGTTGTCTTTAAAAGGATTAGTTCTTCCCAGTAATCTCATAGAAGAATGCCCTGGGTGGCTGTTATTGTTGTTGTTGTGTCTTCTTATTTGTGTTTAGGACTACTTGTATATTGTATCAAGCGAGACTCAGCACTTAGGTTCAAATCTGAGTGAAGATAGTGCTTTTATTTCCTCAACTCTTTCTACCCATGAAGGATTTATACTCAGACTCTCTCTCTCTCTCTCACTTTTTCTCTCTCTATCTCTCCATATATATATATATATATATAAAATCAAAATAAGCAACAAGAATGACTCCGGTAATTTGGTACGATTGTTTCATACTACATCATTTTATTAAATGTTGTAAGTATTACAACAGATTTAAAGATGCTGAGTACTCATCAGCCAATTATAGAGGTTTTCCATCAATACAAAAATTTTCAAATCAAGTGGCAACATTATAGAGAAGGTAGATATATAGACAAAGATGTGGATTTGAATTTTAAGACCATTTGAGGTAGTGGAGTCCCTCCTTCCTTAATGGAAAACCTCTATAATTGGCTGATGAGTACTCAGCATCTTAAATCTATTGTAATACTTACAACATTTAATAAAATGATGTAGTATGAAACGATCGTACCAAATTACCGGAGTCATTCTTGTTGCTTATTTTGATTTTATATATATATGGATATATGTATGGATAACACCATACAAAATTCTGGTGCATCTAAATTAAGTACCATATTCATTTGAATCTAAATTTTTGCTGAACTTATATATATATATATATATATATATTATATATATATAACTGGCACTGCGTCGCTTACGACGATGAGGTTTCTAGTTGATCTGATCAACAGAACAGGTTGCTCGTGAGATCAACTTGTAAGTGACTGAGCACCCTGCAGACACATGTACCCTTTACATATTTCTCTGGGAGATTCAGCATGACACAAAATGTGAAGGCACGTGGCTTAGTGGTTAAGGTGTTTGGCTCATGATCATAGGGTTGTGAGTTCGATTCCCGGCGGTGCATTATGTCCTTGAGCAAGGCACTTTATTTCCCATTGTTCCCGTCTACTCAGCTGGCAAAAATGAGTTGTACCTGTAATTCATATATATATATATATATATATATATATGCACGGAGGCGCAATGGCCCAGTGGTTAGAGCAGCGGACTCGCGGTCGTAGGATCGCGGTTTCGATTCCCAGACCGGGCGTTGTGAGTGTTTATTGAGCGAAAACACCTAAAGCTCCACAAGGCTCCGGCAGGGGATGGTGGTGATCCCTGCTGTACTCTTTCGCCACAACTTTCTCTCACTCTTACTTCCTGTTTCTGTTGTACCTGTATTTCAAAGGGCCGGCCTTGTCACTCTCTGTGTCACGCTGAATATCCCCGAGAACTACGTTAAGGGTACACGTGTCTGTGGAGTGCTCAGCCACTTACACGTTAATTTCACGAGCAGGCTGTTCCGTTGATCGGATCAACCGGAACCCTCGTCGTCGTAACCGACGGAGTGCTTCCATTCCATTCATATATATGCACACACACACACACACACACATATAAAGATAAATATAGAGATATTCTATTGACATTTAATAATTTATTTATATTACAATATTACATTAAATACTATGAATATAATATATGATATAACCTAATATTACATAAATGATTATTAAAACAATAAAAGGCCAACAAATTGTTTCGACTTATATACTCTTTTACACTTGTTTCAGTCATTTGACTGTGGCCATGCTGGAGCACTGCCTTTAGTCGAGCAAATCGAACCCGGGACTTATTCTTTGTAAGCCCAGTACTTATTCTATCGGTCTCTTTTGCCGAACCGTTAAGTTACGGGAACGTAAACACACCAGCATCGGTTGTCAAGCGATGTTGGGGGGACAAACACAGACACACAAACATATACACACACAAACATATATATATATATATATACATATATACGACAGGCTTCTTTCAGTTTCCGTTTACCAAATCCACTCACAAAGCATTAGCAGAAGACACTTGCTCAAGGTGCCACGCAGTGGGACTGAACCCGGAACCATGTGGTTGGTAAGCAAACTACTTACCACACAGCCACTCCTGCGCCTATATATATTTTTTCTGATATACATAATCACAGTTGGAGAATATTATATATATTATATTATATATATATATATACAGTTAATTTGAGGAAGTTATATCCTCATTAGGGATTATATAATCCAAGGTATTCCACTGGTTTAATCCGTATCATATAATGTTAGAGTCATTGGTATATGTTAGGGATTATTGAAAATAAGAAGAAAATGGAGAAGAAATGGATCATCATCATCATCATCATCGGTTCACCTCTGCTTTCCATGCTGGCATGGGTTGGACGATTTGACTGAGGACTGGTGAACCATTTGGCTGCACCAGGTTCCAATCTGATCTGGCAGAGTTTCTACAGCTGGATGCCCTTCCTAATGCTAACCACTCCGAGAGTGTAGTGGGTGATTTTATGTGCTACTGGCATGAGGGCCAGTCAGGCGGTACTGGCAATTGCCACACTCAAATGGTGTTTTTTACGTGCCACCTGCACAGGACCAGTCCAGCAGCACTGGCGTAATTAATAATTTATTTGTATGTTACAAAAGAAAACTGATTACCTAAGTTCCATTCGCTCTATAGTAACCCCAAAGAAGTCCTACCATCATTATCATCATTGTTCGACCGTGGTCGAGACAATGGAATTTACCATGCTACGCCAGACTTCACTGTCCATCATGGCATTACGGAGGTCCTGTTGCTGTATGCCTGTATCCCTGGAGATTACATCAGGGTAGGAGAGTGTGCGCCCTCTGGTATTGCAAGTAGATGGCTTCCAGAGGAGAAGAGTAGAAATTACTTCTTTTTCAGCTCTACAACAATGTCCAGCAAACTGGACTCTCCTACCTTTCACAAGAGATGACACAGGTGGTAGTTTCCCATATATATGCATTTTGGTTGGATGGCGCTTCCACGAGAGATTTTGAACTCTCATAAGGAGGCGAGTGTAGGTTCCATCCAACCGCCTCTCAAGCTTCTTTGATAACGTCCAGGTTTCTGAGCCATATAGTAGAATTGGTTCAACTGTGGCTTTGAATATTTCAAGTTTGAAGTCTCTACTTACATTTGATGACCAGATCTTATGCATGTCCTACCACCATGTAGTTAGAATATGGTACCTTCCTTAGCATTTAACGAAATGCTTGGAAATTCTGATCAACTGGGGGATAGGACTGAAACATATATGTAGATTACTTTTTTTTTTTTTGAGCTTTTCCACCTGTAATCAGTTTATTTGTGCTGTAATGCTTTTTAAAAGAATCTTTCATCTTTTTGTAAGATACAAATAAATTATTAATCACATCCATTTCTTCTCCCTTTTCTTCTTGTTTTTCCCCAATTGTTATATATATATTATGGTGCCCCAGCATGGCCGCAGCCTTCAGGCTGAAACATATAAAAGAATATATTATATATGTGGCCTGGTGGTTAGGGAGTTGCACTAATGATTGCTAGATCATGGGTTCAATTCTTAGACTGGATGATGCATTGTGTTCTTGAGCAAAACATTTCATATCATGTTGCTTCAATAGCTGGGATATCCCAGAAACAGCTGTCATGGACTATTTTTTGCTATTGCTTATCATTTGTTGTGAAGCTAAACTCAGATTAAATTAAATGTCCTAGTCATATCTTGCCTAATTGTTTGCCTTTCCCCCTCTCTATTTTCACCTACACCTACTGACTCAAAGGGAAGCCACTTCTAGCCATTTTCAGCAAGGCAATCACATAACCACAACTTCAACTGCTGTTCAAACTGGAATTTTGGTGGCACACCTTTTGGAGGACTCAGAATGCATACCTATTAGGCTGAGTTATCTTGAGGAAAACTCCTCATATCCTTTATATACAGCTATAACTGTTTCAAAGCATTCTTGCACCTGTAGTTCATAGGTGAGAAATTATGCAGTCATAACCTTACATCCCAGGTATAAAATGCATTCCCTCAGGTGATTGTTTAAAGAAATCCCTCGTGACATACTCTCACCATTTCACCACTTTAGTCTTTCATCATTTACATAAATTCTACGGATAGTATGGAAGTCTGGATGTATATCCAGTAGCAAAAGCATTTCTATGGTATAATGACACCAGCTAGCCAATAACTGTGGATGAGCTTTGCAAGGCTTTCCACGAGGTTTTTACCTGAATCTCACTTAACTATATATGTATATATTTCTGTATATGTCTGTTTCTGTCTGTGCGTCTGTCAATTACTCTTCTACCACTAATGCTCTTATAACATATGTTAAAGGTTATAACCGAATATAACCACACAATTGTACACAAGTAAGAAAATGGTTCAGGAAATTTGAAACAACACTTAAGATTTGTTTCATCGAACTTTCTAGAAACATTATGTCACCAAATTAACTATGCTATGACAAAGATGTGTTCATGTTCAATCCTCACTCAGGCCTTTGCAACCGTTATATGGCTTTTCTTTATTCTATTTTCTTTTATTTTTTTAATTTCATTTTATTCTCGTTTTATCATACTAGTGTTTGCTTTTCTTCATTACCCGTTCCAAACATCTCTTCAAAATTATTTTATGTAAAATAGCCTAAAATGGAACTATTTGGTGATGTATAAGTTGTGTTAAAATCAAACTTTTATATACCACATGTGTGTGTGTGTGAGGGTATGTGTGTGTGTATATCTCACATAGAAGTGTGAACATAAGTTGGTAAATAGAAGATACACACACAAACACACATATATATGTGTGTGTGATATATATATATATATATATATATACACACACAGAAACATGTATCTGTGTGTGTGTGTACATATATTCATATATATATATAATATATATATATATATAATATATATATATATATATGAATATATGTACACACACACAGATACATGTTTCTGTGTGTGTATATACGTATATATATTCATAAAAGTATGTTATATATATATATGTATATGTATATATATATGTATGTATGTATGTAAATGTATATCAACAAATATAAGCATACCTTATATACATATATGTATGTAAATATATGTATATGTATACGTACACACACACATTCATATATATATGTGTGCATACACACACAAACACACACTGGTATATACATACTGGTATATACATACATTGGAGGAATTACAAGAGCAAGTTCCAGAAAGTGGCTTGCACTTGTCATAATCACTTTAAAAAGCCGAGTAATCGTCTAAAATGAGTTGTTGTTAAGATGAGGCATGGCCTCGGTTGTCTTCTCTCTTTTTCTGGTATTACTTTACATCAAACCATTGTTAGCTGCTCTCACGCAACCTAAATAAGCGCAAAATTATAGAGTCTTTCTTCTCTGTGGCTTTTAATCTACTCAGATGTTGAAAGGAAATGGCACAGTGATGGGTGGGGTGGAAATAATTTGCATAAATTTATAACGATCATTTGGATTTCTTCCACTCCTTGCTGTTGTTGTTGTTGTTGCTGTTGATTTTCCTCTTCATCTTGTTCATCTTCTTTATTTCTCTTTTCCTTGGTCATCATCCTCATCGTCATCATCATCTTCTTCTTTGTCTTCCTCCTCCTCCTTCCCTCCTCTTTCTCTCCTCCTCCTCCTCTTCTTCTACTTCTTCTTCTACTCCTCCCCCCACTCCCCATTCTTCACTTTTAAACTTTTGAACAGTTTCACATCATCATCATCTTCTTCTTTGTCTTCCTCTTCCTCCTTCCCTCCTCTTTCTCTCCTCCTCCTCCTCCTCCTCTTCTTCTTCTTCTTCTTCTACTCCTCCCCCCACTCCCCATTCTTCACTTTTAAACTTTTGAACAGTTTTTCACAACTTTCCAAATCTAGAGATCGAAATTCTTGCTGCCGTTCTTGCAATACGATTTCCATTTCAGCAGAACTTGGCAGTGAGGAGAGGTGGAGGTGTGGTAGAGACGAGGAGGTGCAGCTTTTATTATGACAGAGCGTGGGGGCGGGGAAGATGGGGTGGGGTTGGGTGGGGTGGGGGTGAGTAGCAGGAAGTGGAATTGATGTTTATCGAAATTAGCATCAGCTGAAGAAAACATTGTCTGTTATTTATTAACAAGTGGTCGCCCAATGTCAAGTTTACACGACAGCAACAATGACAACAACATTACAACAGCAGTAAACAAAAGTTATAACATACGCACACTTGCACGCACATCAGTGCTGCCTGGCTGGCTCCTGTGCCAGTGGCACATAAAATGCACCATTGGAGTATGGTCGATGCCAGTGCCACCTGACTGGCTCCCATGCCGGTGGCACATAAAATACACCATTTGAGTATGGTCGATGCCAGTGCCACCTGACTGGCTCCCATGCCGGTGGCACATAAAATGCACCATTTGAGTATGGTCGATGCCAGTGCCACCTGACTGGGTCTCATGCTGGTGGCACATAAAAAGCACCCACTACACTCTTGGAGTGGTTGGTGTCAGGAAGGGCATCCAGCTGTAGAAACTTTGCCAGATCTGATTGGAGCCTGGTGCAGCCTCCTGGATTTCCAGTCCTCAGTCAAACCATCCAACCAGCATGGAAAGCGGACATTAAATGATGATACACGCATGTGCGCATGTACACATACACACACACACACATGCATACACACACATGCACACACACACACAAAGACACACACATACAATGACATACACACACATACAAAGACACACACACACACACACACACAAAAAGCACCCCCACCTCCACACATAAATATATAGTAAGATAACGAGGTACTGCTGTTAATAGGAGAGGTTAGAAAGGTAAAGGAGGGTGGGTGAAATGAAATAAAAGAAGATAAAATGGAATAAGAAATCAGAGAGTAAAAAGTGGGGGGGGTATGAGGAGTTTTAATTCTGTGTGAATAGATTTTATGGATTTAAATGTTTTAAAGGTTCTTGGATGGAAAAGATTAAGGATATATAAAAGGTTTAAGGATATGGAAGGGGATATAAAAATGGATAGGGAGACAAGATGGTGGTGGTGGTGGTGGTGTTAGTATTGGTGTAGTTGTGGCGGTGGTGGTGGTGGCGTTAGTATTGGTGTAGTTGTGGCGGTGGTGGTGGTGGCGTTAGTATTGGTGTAGTTGTAGCGGTGGTGGTGGTGGCGTTAGTATTGGTGTAGTTGTGGCGGTGGTGGTGGTGGCGTTAGTATTGGTGTAGTTGTAGCGGTGGTGGTGGTGGCGTTAGTATTGGTGTAGTTGTGGCGGTGGTGGTGGTGGTGGTGGCGTTAGTATTGGTGTAGTTGTAGTTGTAGCGGCGGTGGTGGTGGTGGCGTTAGTATTGGTGTAGTTGTGGCGGTGGTGGTGGTGGTGTCTATTGTGGTGGTGGTGTTGATTGTGGAGGGGATGTCGGTGGTGATGATGGCAATGGTGATGATGATGGCGATGGTGATAGCAGGAAGGGGATATAAAAATGGATAGGGAAACAAGATGGTTGTGGTGGTGGTGGCGTTAGTATTGGTGTAGTTGTGGCGGTGGTGGTGTCTATTGTGGTGGTGGTGTTGATTGTGGAGGTGGTGTTGGTGGTGATGATGGCGATGGTGATGATGATGGCGATGGTGATAGCAGTGGTAGCAGCAGCAGCAGTTGTGGTGATGATAGTGATAATGATAATGATGATGATGATGATAACATTGATAAAAATAATGACAATAATGATGACGACGATGACAATGATAACGATGATGGTGATGATGGCTACAACGGCAACGATGCTACTGCAAACAGCAAAGATAAATGATATGACAAATAATGATAATAACTCCCTCAATAAACAAATAATAATTCTGAAGAATAAATGGAAAAAAAAAGACTTTACAATAAATGAATAAATAAATAAACAAATAAAGCAAGAAACAAAAAAGAAAACCGAAAAGCAACTCTTTTGAAGTTTAGTCGTCAAGTGATATCGGCGGCAGGAAGATTAATTATGTCTCTTGAAGCATTTCCAGTTGGAGCTGTTGTCGATGTGTTGGACAAGATGTATTTCTTGCTCACCACATCTGTCTGGTAATAACACATCAAACAGCCTCTGTTAGTTGTTCATTTATTTATAATGTCTTTTTGTTGTTGTTGTTGTTGTTGTTGTTTTTGGTTTCATTATATTTTAATGTTTAATCAAAGATTCACTTTTACAATATTGGTACGACAGGCACCCATGCCAACCCCCTTTGCTTGCGAAGACATGTTGGGGCAAGCGAAATCGAAATCGAATTGAACCAGCCAGGATCCCTGATCTCGTGGTACGTAAAAAGCACTATCCAACTCGTGGCCGATGCCAGCGCCGCCTCGACTGGCTTCCGTGCCGGTGGCACATAAAATACACCAATCCGACCGTGGCCGTTGCCAGCCTCGCCTGGCACCTGTGCAGGTGGCACGTAAAAAGCACCCACTACACTCACGGAGTGGTTGGCGTTAGGAAGGGCATCCAGCTGTAGAAACATTGCCAGATAAGACTGGAGCCTGGTGCAGCCTTCTGGCTTCCCAGATCCCCCGTCGAACAGTCCAACCCATGCTAGCATGGAGAACGGACGTTAAACGATGATGATGATGATGATGATGAATATCAGTTGTTTGTTGTGCCACTTGTTGAGTGCTGATGTATATATTTGATATGTTTTATAATGTAGCTTTCTGTGTGTGTCACCTTAGTGTCGTGCACTAATAACAGTGTCATATATAGTACACACATACACACACATATATATATATATACAACAGGCTTCTTTCAGTTTCCGTCTACCAAATCCACCCCCAAGGCTTTGGATGGCCTGAGGCTATAGTAGGAGACATTTACCCAAGGTGCCATGCAGTGGGATTGAATCCGGAACCATGTGTTTGGGAAACAAGCTTCTTACTACACAGCCACTCCTGTGCCTATATGTGTATACATTATTAGATAATAAATTGTATGGTATACACCCGGTAGTTTACTGGTAGAGCACATTCAGTTTCACACAAACCGAGAAGATATCTTGTGGGTCAGTTGGTATTTTAATGAGATATATCTTGTAATCACCTGAAGAGACATATCTACACAATCAGATACTCCTAAACCAGTTGTTAAATATCCCACCCATTTGGGATTGATGCTAGATGGGTTGAAACAGTTGTAGTGATTAATAAACATTCTCGTATCTTCCATCTTCCATCTCTCTCTTTAATCAAATATATATACACAGATATATATATATATATATATCTTTATTTATATATATATATATATACCTTTATACATATATATACATACATGTTAAATAAAATGAGACAACAGAGTCAAGGCTGTATGGAATTTTCAGGACATTTATAAAGATGTAGTCTTACAGCTGTTTCTGGGATATTAGGGATATCCCTTCATCAGAGATGATGTGAGGTGGTTAAAAAGACGAAAATAGTAGAGTTCAATATAAAGAGTTATTTTGGAAAAGGATGGAAATAAGAAGTATAAAGGGAAATATGAGAATAAAAATGGAAATAAAAATCTATGTAGGATGTTACAGTTGCAGTTTCATTATCCAAGGAAAGTGGTGTGTAGAATGGGTAGAAATGCTTCTTGTCCATTGTATGTAAATTCCGACAGGAGTTCATATTTTGGTATTACAAGTGGACAGTGTGGAGATGTAGATTCCATGTGCTGTTCATTCAAAGGGATTTTGTGGTGTGAATGAAATTTTGAGAATGTAGTGGTAGCATTAATAATAAAATAATAATAATAAACATTGTGTACAGTGCTCAGGTGCACTACAACTCATCTAAAGTGTATATATATATAATCAGGTGTAGTTTCGACGGATTTCGGAAAGCATGAGGGCCTTAAAGGATGCAGTGTCATGGCAGTCAACAACTGACGCAGGCAGTTTATTCCATGCTTCAGCAACTCTGAGCGTGAAAAAATGTTTCCGAAAGTCATGGAAGGAGGTGTGCTGTTTTCTGACTTTGTAGGCATGTCCACGTGTGTTAGACACATGGAGATCAAAAAGGTGTTCAGTGTTGTTATTGGTGAGGTGGTTGACAACTTTGTGGGCGTTTACCACGTCCGTCGCCAGATGCTGGAGCTTCAGTGAATCCATGCCCAGGGAAACAAGGCGCTCAGAATATGGTAGATGTCTGATGGAGTGTATGCGTTTGGTTGCACGTCTCTGGACAGATTCCAGGAGGTCAATGTTCTGAGCAAGATGTAGGTTTTGTTTCATTTTCTCTTCCTCTTACTTTCCTTCTTCTTTCCTCACCTATTCCCTTTCACCGTTCTCCTTGTTTTAACATTGACATCTTTTCTCTCCCGTCTTTCTACTTAATACTACCACAACATTCTCAAAATTTCACTCACACCACAAGACCCCTTTCAATGAACAGCTCATGGAATCTACGTCTCCACACTTCCCTTTTGTAATGACAAAATATGAACTCCTGTCATGGACAAGAAGCATTTCTATCACTCCTATACACCACTTTCCTTGGAACTGTAACATCCTACATATATTTTTACTTTTATTTTTATTCTCTTATTTCCCTTTATACTCCCTACATCCAGCTTTTTCTAAAATAACTCATTTTGAACTCTACTATTTCCCTCTAGTTAAATCTCTCGCATCGTCTCTGATGAAGGGATTTCATTATATCCCAGAAACAGCTGTAAGACTACCTTTCCCTTTATAAATGTCCTGTAAATTCCACACAGCCTTGGCTTTGTTGTCTCATTTTATTTAACACATTCATGCTCTGACTCCTCACTTGTATTATTATTGAACCGAAAGTTTAACTGCTGTCTTTCCATAGCACCTACACAGCCTTACCTACCACCTTGGGTGGCAGGTAAGGCTCTGTGTGTGTATATGTGTATATATATATATATATATATATATATATGGTGGGCTTCTTTCAGTTTTTGGCTACCAAATCCACTCAGAAGGCTTTGGCTGGCCCAAGCCTATAGTAGAAGACATTTGACCAAGGTGCCACACAGTGGAACTGAACCCAGAAGCATGTGGTTGGGAAACAAGCTTCTTACCACACAGCCACTCCTGCACGTGTGTGTGTGTGTGTATATATATATATATATATATATATATATATATACACAGGCTTCTTTCATTTTCCATCTATCAAATCCATTCATAAGGCTTTTGGCAAATGAAGGCTATAGAAGATGACATTTCCTCAGGGTTCCACACAGTGGGACTGAACCCAGAAGCATGTGGTTGGGAAGCGAGCTTCTTACCACACAGCCACGCCTGTGCCTATCATCATCATCATCATCATCATCGTTAACGTCTGTTTTCCATGCTGGTACGGGTTGGATAGTTTTATATATGTATTTTAATTAATGTCTTTGAAATGATGATGATTCTTAATACAACGTGCTACACTTTGACACTATTCACATCTTGAAAAGAATTTGTGTGCATTCGCATGGTTGTGGATGCATTGGTAATTAATTATATACATGGCGGTGACATATACATGTGTGCGCATGTGTGCATGAAGAATGCAACATAAATGTTTATTTATATATATATATACACACACTTATGTTTGTTGATATACATTTACATACATACATAAATATATATGTGTGTGTGTGCACTCATTTTTTCTTAATCTACATATACATACATAAATAAACACACATGAACATATATATCTTGAGTGAAACAGGTATATAAGAAGCATACGGTATGAAGTCATGATGGTAGGAGGCCCTCGCCTCCATCCCCCATCTGCCTCACTAAACTTACATCTTCTAGAAAATCTTATTCTAAATGAATACACCAATATATAAAAAATTTAAGAATATAAAAAAAAACAGACAATATAAAATAAAAAATCAGAAAGAAAACATTATGAATTCTTTGATAGAATCTTGTCTGTATTCACCACCACCAGGTACATTTCCATAGAATTGGTAAAAAAAATGTAGTATCTTTAAAAGTTTTGTCTACATTTGCCCATTCTACATATGCATATGTTTGTCTGAATATATATCTATCTGTGTGTCTGTATCAGTGTGTGTGTGTGTGTGTTGTGTATATATATATATATATATATATATATATATATATACAACAGGCTTCTTCATTTTCCATCTATCAAATCCATTCATAAGGCTTTTGGCAAATGAAGGCTATAGAAGATGACATTTCCTCAGGGTTCCACACAGTGGGACTGAACCCAGAAGCATGTGGTTGGGAAGCGAGCTTCTTACCACACAGCCACGCCTGTGCCTATCATCATCATCATCATCATCATCATCGTTTAACGTCTGTTTTCCATGCTGGTACGGGTTGGATAGTTTTATATATGTATTTTAATTAATGTCTTTGAAATGATGATGATTCTTAATACAACGTGCTACACTTTGACACTATTCACATCTTGAAAAGAATTTGTGTGCATTCGCATGGTTGTGGATGCATTGGTAATTAATTATATACATGGCGGTGACATATACATGTGTGCGCATGTGTGCATGAAGAATGCAACATAATGTTTATTTATATAATATATACACACACTTATGTTTGTTGATATACATTTACATACATACATAAATATATATGTGTGTGTGTGCACTCATTTTTCTTAATCTACATATACATACATAAATAAACACACATGAACATATATATCTTGAGTGAAACAGGTATATAAGAAGCATACGGTATGAAGTCATGATGGTAGGAGGCCCTCGCCTCCATCCCCCATCTGCCTCACTAAACTTACATCTTCTAGAAAATCTTATTCTAAATGAATACACCAATATATAAAAAATTTAAGAATATAAAAAAAAACAGACAATATAAAATAAAAAATCAGAAAGAAAACATTATGAATTCTTTGATAGAATCTTGTCTGTATTCACCACCACCAGGTACATTTCCATAGAATTGGTAAAAAAAAATGTAGTATCTTTAAAAGTTTTGTCTACATTTGCCCATTCTACATATGCATATGTTTGTCTGAATATATATCTATCTGTGTGTCTGTATCAGTGTGTGTGTGTGTGTGTGTGTTTTTTTTCTTTCTAATTTTGTTTGAAATCTCTATTATTAATTAAAATTCTTAACATGTATGTGACATTTGAGGAAAAACAAAAATGTAAATATTGTTAGCACAATAATGTCCTATTGACCTCTAAATGATGCATAGATAAAACTATTTGAATATCTTAAACAAGCTTGCAGCATCTCAATTTAAATATGTGTGTATGTATATATATATATATTATATGCACTCACATACACACACACATATATATCTGTACATATATACATACAGAGACAGATATACATGTAGCTTTAGAAAAATAATTTTAAATTGCAAATAATAAAAAAGAAATAAATTAGAATTCTCAATGAATTCTTTGCATATCTGTAAAATGTTCTGATATATTTGGTTATAGGAACGTGAGATATCTATGAGTGTGTGCTATCATTTAAAACTCAAAAATATATATTCCTTATATAACCTCTAAAACACAACATCAGTGGTTTGGGTTGTTGGTGTATGATGAAATATTTATATCGAGTCTTAGGATTGTGTTGAATCAAAGTTTTGCAATATTTTCGTAAGTTATTTGCTTTATTTGTCAAGTTACACCAAAAGCAGCCAAGAATTCAAAGTAGAGGTCATCGTGTTGCATCGTCTGAAGACCCCTTTCTGTCACTTCTTGGATCCCCTAACCCTAACCAGTTCTTGTATCTTCCACCTCTTCTTGATTGATAAAACAGCATGAACACAGGAAGTAAGCCATGGAAGGGAACAAGAAATAATCCGAGGGAACTAGGTCTGGACTATATTCTGTGTGTGGCATTAGATCCATGCTCCATTCTACAGTGTTGAGTCAAAGGTTTTGCAGTATTTTATTTGTCAATTTACACCAAAAGCAGCCAAGAATTCAAAGAAGAGGCCATCGTGTTGCATCGTCTGAAGACCCCTTTCTGTCACTTCTTGGATCCCCTAACCCTAAACAGTTCTTGTATCTTCCACCTCTTCTTGATTGATAAAACAGCATGAACACAGGAAGTAAGCCATGGAAGGGAACAAGAAATAATCCGAGGGAACTAGGTCTGGACTATATTCTGTGTGTGGCATTAGATCCATGCTCCATTCTACAGTGTTGAGTCAAAGGTTTTGCAGTATTTTATTTGTCAATTTACACCAAAAGCAGCCAAGAATTCAAAGAAGAGGCCATCATAGTTCACCGCCTGAAGACCCCTTTCTGCCACTTCTTGGATCCCATGCTGATACCAGTTTTTGCTCCTTCAAGGCAAAGAACTCCTTCACTGAATCTTCCACTAATTTGCAGAAATCATGCCACCTCATCCATGATCACTTGTTGGTTCTTCAGAACCATTTCTCGAGCCTCTTGAATCTTCGTGGTGGAGGTTGATGGGTATCCTGTTCCCCGTTCCTGCTTCATGCTTGTCCATCCACCTTTATCTCTTTAAGCATTCAGATTACCCTGTCAAAAGTAATGTCTTTCTTTTATTCACATTGTTTTGAATTTATCGTGCATTCTCATACCTTCAAGATTTTGATGATTTGATGATTTATCTTCAAACCAGCCAGATCCGGCCTCTCACACCTACCCTACAATGTCATTCTAAAAATGCAACAATCACATCATCGAAATCTCTGAACCATGAGATAATACAAGATTAATTCAAAACAAAATCACAGAAGTGGCTGTGTGGTAAGTAGCTTGCTTACCAACCACATGGTTCTGGGTTAAGTCCCACTGCATGGCACCTTGGGCAAGTGTTTACATGCCAAAGAGGTAGGCCCCGAAACGGCGCGCATTCTCTCCTGATGACCCCATACACTTGCTAGCTTCCGATATACGGAGCTTTTAACTGGTAGCACTTGCATGTGAAAGTTGTTTGCAAGACATTCTAAGAATGACCTTGTCAGATAGGTGTGAGAAGCTGGATCTGGCCAGTTTCAACATAAAACTAGAAGAATATTATGGTGGGACATGACTGATCCAGTCCTTTAGAATTCAAATTACTCTCTCTGCTTATTTATTCAGATTAATTTCAATTAATCATGGATTATCTCATAACTTTGACATTTCACTGATGGGATTGTTTATTTTTCAGAATGACATTGTAGGGTAGGTTTGAGAAGCCAGATGCAGCTAGTTTGAACTTAAAACAGATAAAATACTTAATATAGATATATTTTACTGAGGCGTGTATCATTAATATTAACCGTTTAACATTCCGATTACTCTGTTGAATGTAATGCTTATTTGCTCTTTTACTTGTTTCAGTCATTTAATTATGGCCATACTGGAGTACCACCTTTAGAAGAACAAATTGACCCCACGACTTATTCTTTGTAAGCCTAGTACTTATTCTATTGGTTTCTTTTGCCGAACCACTAGGTTACAGGGACGTAAACACACCAACATCGGTTGTCAATTGATGGTGAGGGAACAAACACACACACACACATATATGACAGGCTTCTTTCAGTTTCTGTCTACCAAATCCACTCACAAGGCATTGGTCAGCCCAAGGTGCCATGCAGTGGGACATAACCCAGAACCATGTGGTTGGTAAGCAAGCTACTTACCACACAGCCACTTCTGTGATGTTGTTTTGAATTAATCTTGTATTATCTCATGGTTCAGAGATTTCGATGATGTGATTGTTGCATTTTTAGAATGACATTGTAGGGTAGGTGTGAGAGGCCGGATCTGGCTGGTTTGAAGATAAAATAGGTTCATCATTTTGAGCAGACATGGCCAGTTTATACGCTAAAGGGCTAAAATTCTTGATCCACTCACACACAAAGTAAAACACTGGAGGAGGAGGAAGGTGAGGAGGAAGAGGACAGCATCATCATCATCATCAACAACAGCAGCAGCAGCAGCAGCAATTTCTGGTTGTTTGTGCATTTAGCTGTGTTTTCTTTCTTTTCACCGCTAAAGGAAAGTGTTGAATGTTTATTGATGTACATTATATCCACAGAATGAGATGTAGGATGTATAATATATGTATTATTGGGTACCTGTCTGGGGTACCTTGACAGTTTAGAAGTATTGCAAAGAAGAGAAGGAGAAAATGTGTGCATGTGTGCTGAGAACACACACACACACATATATATATATATATATATATATATGAGTGTATTTGTATGTATATATATATCAATATATATATATATATATATATATATATTGATATATAGGTGTATATATGTTTATGTGTGCATGTAATTCGAACTGCATACCCAACTTGTGTAGTCATTAGCATCAGTGACTGTCAAAAAGAAAATTGTTGAAGAGTGGGGGGTGGGGTGAAGGGAAGAAGAGGGGGGGTAATCTTGGTTGCGATGACTTTCTAAAGAACGAGAACAATGAAGGAAATCAATGAACTACTCACGTTTCCTTTCTAATCCTCTCTATCCATCCACCCATCTATCCATCCACCCATCCATCCATCTAGCTCTATCTATCTATCTATCTATCTATCTATCTATCTATCTACCTACCTATCTCTCTCTCTCTATCTATCTATCTATCTATCTACCCATCTATCTACCTACCTACCCACCTATGTATCTATATATCTATCTATCTATCTACCTACTTTTCTATATCTATCTATCTATCTATCTATCTATCTATCTACCTACATACCTCTCTCTCTCTCTATCTATCTTTCTATTTATCTATATATCTATCTACCCATCTATCTACCTACCTACCACCTATCTATCTATCTATCATCTATCTATCTATCTATCTATCTATCTGTCTGTCTATCTGTCAGTCTGTCTGTTTGTCTGTCTGGCTGTCTGTCTATCTATCTATCTATCTATCACCCTCTCTCTCTCTCTATCTATCTATCTATCTATCTATCTATCTATCTATCTATCTCTCTATCTACCTGTCTGTGTTCATGCATTCATCTACCCCTACTTACCTATCTGTCTGTCTGTCTTTCTATCCATCCACCTATCTATCTGTCTATTTCTATCTCTATCTCTATCTTTATTTCTTTCTATATAGCTACCCATCTATCGATCTGTCTGTCTGTTTGTCTGTCAAACTGTCTATCAATATATTTCTGTGTCTAAATGTATCCATCTCTCTGTCTTCCTTTCTGTTTGTCTGCCTGTCTGTCTGTCTGCCTGTCTGTCTGTCTGCCTGTCTGTCTGTCTGCCTGTCTGTCTGTCTGCCTGTCTGTCTGTCTGCCTGTCTGTCTGTCTGCCTGTCTGTCTGTCTGCCTGTCTGTCTGTCTTTCTGTTTGCTAAAAACACCATACATACCATGGTGCATGCATGTGTGTACATGTGTGTGTGTGTGTGTGTGTGTACATACATACAAAAGCTTTAGTTATTGATTGGTGTAACTGCTATTGCATTTACACTCACTCTCCCTCTCTCTCTCTTTCTCTTTTTGTCTCTCTCTCTCTTTGTCTTATTCTCTCTCTCTCTCTCTTTCTCTTTTTCTCTCTCTCTCTCTTTCACACAATAGAATAATCATGTGGAACCAACAATGAGGAATCTCTTCAAAGTTTGATCATATTTGCCTCTGATGTTGAATAGAAAACATTTCAGTCTGAAGGAAAAAATATGTCTTCATTTTTAAAAGACTCTTTAAATGTGGAATATATTGTTGCATTATCAGAGGCAGACTACCGGAAAATAAACCATTTTCCTCTCTTGATATCAACCTACCCAATGTGACCGTTGGTTCTATGATATAGACTTTTTTTTTTAAAAATTATCTCAGTTAAAGACTTCCACCAAAATTTCATGTTGATTTGTGCTCCAAAAACCAGATTAATAATGACAAAATTATTTCACCAGATTGTTTCATTATTTTCAAAATTAATTGAAACGACCCGACAAATAACGTGGGTTCATGGCTGTTCTCTGCACCAGCTTCACATAGAAGCCCCAGCCCATCCAAAGTGCCTTGAATCGTAGAATATTGTTTGATACTTACTTTACATTCTATGACTTTTTGTGAAAGTAGTTTTTGAGGAACGCTACTGTTCCATGAAAAAAAAAAAAAAAGATCTGGTGTTGAATAACATAAGGCATCTTGCAATAAAATTTATTTAAAAGTTTATTTCATTACAAGAAATCATATTCCCCATTTTCAAAATAAATAATTTAATTTTTGAGATAAATTCCATGATTTCACAAAAAGAATCAGATGGAAAGTTTTTTTCTTTGACAAATACAATGATACAGAGGAAAATAAACCGGAAACCAGCAAAGAACTCTCAGATACGTATATGTATACATACATACATACATACATACATACATACATACATACATGTGTGTGTGTGTGTGTATATATATATATATATATATATATATATATTATATATATATATATATATGCATATACATATATGCTAGATCTATGAACTAAAATTTATATTAGCAAAAACATTTTTAAATAATAAATTAAACTGGTTAGAGCTACTAGTGAAGTCATTCTTTTTCTTTTCTCAAATATATATATATATATATATTTTCTGATAAGAGAAAAAAATCTATCAGAAAGGAACTCTATCTCTCTTAAAAAAATATCTTTTGATAAGCATAACAAATGCACAACCGGTAAAAAGAACTTTCACCTAATTAAATACACTCTCCCTTACTTAAATTATTTTGTCAGCATTTTCTTCATTTCCTTTTTTTATATATCACAACTCGTGTTCCACATCTCCTTTTTTAAATATATATATATATATATATATAGTTAATCCAAACAAGAAAACACAAAAAAACACAACAACGCGAGGTCGTGGAACAAATATATATATATGTATGTATATATCTATATATATTGGCTTGGTGCATAATTATTGCAGATTTTTTTCAACAAAAACAATAACAACATGTAACAAAAACATCTTTAAATGATTATTCTGGAGTATATTCACCATCTACTTCAATTACTGCTTCTCATTTGCTTGGCAGACGGTCAGACCGTCATTTAAATATGTTTTTGTTAAATATTGTTATTGATTTTGTTGAATAAAATTTGTTGAAAAAAAGCTGCAATAATTATGCACCAACCCAATATATATACATATATATATATATATATATATATATATATATATATATATATATATATACGCGAGAAGAAGCAACAAGAATGGATAGGTTTTTAGTACAATCGTTTCCTTGTATGAAACGATTGTACTAAAAACCTATCCATTCTTGTTGCTTCTTTCTCGCTTATAATCACCCCACATTACTGTATTGTTAAAACCATATAGTTTTTTGGTGCATCTAAGTTAGGTACCATATTCAAGTAAATTCATTTGAATTAACTTGAATCTTTATTGCTTTTTGTATATATATATATATAGGCGCAATGGCCTAGTGGTTAGGGCAGGGAATACGGTCGCAGGATCGCGGTTTCGTTCTCAGACCGGGCGTTGTGTGTGTTTATTGAGCGAAAACCTAAAAGCTCTACGAGGCTCCGGCAGGGGGTGGTGATCCCTGCTGTACTCTTTCACCACAATGCGGTGCCAGCATGGCCACAGCTCAAGAGCTGAAACTGAAAAACAAAACAAACAAAAACATATATAATATATATATATATTGTGCTGTGTCTGGGGAGAGTCATTCTCTTTTAGTGCCTTATTATTTAACACACTCACGGGTAAAGTTTCCACTCATTTACTTATTTATTTTTCCTAAAACTTTTGTTGCGTCTTGCAACCTTTTCAATAGCCATTAACTATATATATAAATTTTTTTATATATCATATATATTTTTTTACATATATATTTTTATCAGATGGCACGTAAAAAGCACCATCTGATTGTGGCCATTTGCCAGCCTCGTCTGGCACCTGTGCAGGTGGCACGTAAAAAGCACCACACTACACTCACGGAGTGGTTGGCGTTAGGAAGGGCATCCAGCTGTAGAAACACTGCCAGATCAGACTGGGCCTGGCGCAGCCTTCTGGCTTCCCAGACCCCAGTTGAACCGTCCAACCCATGCTGACATGGAAAGTGGATGCTAAATGATGATGATGATGATGAATGTGGGTTCATCCTTTAATTGAAATAATTTCCAAAGATTTCTAATGACTTTTCTTCATACTTCACTTTTGAATTCATACAGGTATGAAAACTTGTATAGAAATAATTAATTATGACATATAACACTTATAAATTTTATAAACCTGAAAATAATATAATATAATAATGAAATTATTGTATACAGTGCTCAGGTGCACCACAACTTGTCAGAAAGTGCATATAAAGTACATGCAGTAATGTAGAAATGTCTGGAAAGCGAACAATGTATGAGTCACATACATGCTTGTGTGTGTATGGAGGGGAGAAAATCAGGTGTAGTGTTGGCGAATCTCAGGAAGCATGGAAGTTTTGAAGGATGCAGTGCTCCGACAACAAACAACTGATGCCGGCAGTTTGTTCCATGATTCAGCAACTCTCAGCGTGAAAAAATGTTTCCTGAAGTCATGGGAGCTGTGCTGTTTTCTTACTTTGTAAATATGTCCATGGGTGTTAGATGGGTGGAGTTTGAAAAGGTGCTCAGAGTTATTGTTTGTACAATGGTTGATAATTTTATGGGTGTCTGCCAAGTCAGCTGCCAGACATCGGAGTTTCAACGTGTCCATGCCCAAGGAATACTATTAAACACCATTCTTTCTAAAATTTCTTAAGTCGAAAAGATAATTGATGGTTAAGTAAAAATTAAATATGTATTTGAAAGTTCATTGACGCTCTTATTTGGATTCCTCATTATACATACAAATACAGCCTGACCAGTAATATAATTCATTTAACGAGTTTCAAATACACAGACATACAGGAATTAATTAAGAGAATGTCAGTTTTTTTCTATGTTATATATATTAGCACCTACTTATATATTTTTTAGTCTGGATTCAAAAAGGCATGACTCAAAGAACGAACACATTATTACAATATGATAATGAAGAGAAAAATCTATGTACTTCTAACGCCTTTTTTAGCTTTTATCCCAGCTACTGATGAATACAAATTTGACTATTCTGATTTTTCTATTATCAATATCTGAGTCTTTTTGTATGAGACAAATTGTACAGCAACATGAAAAATAAAAACTATAATCCATTTTAACATCTAATCCTCTCCATTTATACAAATATGAATATAAATATTTTATTGAACTTCGTTTAATAAGTTAAATCATACCCTAATTATTTCTATAAATATATATATATGTGTGTGTATACACATACACACATACACACATACACACACATATATGTATGTATACATATATGCATATTACAGATATACATACATGCAAACATACATACATATATATATATATGCGCACACACACACACATATATATATGTATGCATACATATACACATATTACAGATATACATACATACAAACATACTTACATATATATGTTTATATATATATACATATACATATATATATGTATATATATATACACACACACACATACACACACAGACATATATATATATATATACATATATATATATCTACATATATATGTGTGTATATATATATATTTATATACATACATACATATATATATCTACATATATATATGTGTGTATATATATATACACACACACACACACACACACACACAAGTACATATGTATGTCTGTGCGTGTAGGTGTTAAAACACTTCACTTATTGATCAATGCTTTTTCTCTCCTTCTGTATCAAATTCCTGTTTTTGTTGAGATTAAATAAACCTTATTAAATCAAACGAAAAACAGTTCAAATCCCTTTAGTCTCCTCCTCCTGTATCTCCACTCCCTCATTTTCTTATTCCTTCTTTCTTTCCTTCTCCCTCTCTTTCTCTCTCTCTGTTACCAATTAAAAAGAAAAACTCAAAATAAATCGTTCATTTTCATCCTCTTATTGATGGAGATTTCAAAGAATTTATACCCCAAAGAAGAAGAAAGATCAGCTCTTTTATACAAGTTGGCAATCTGAATTATATTCCAATATTTTTGTAGCGAATTCTTCCAAATACCTCCCAAGGGATGTTGTGGCTTTCACACAGCAAAAGTAATTTAATTTCATAGCATAGAACAGGTAAAGTAATTTTCCTTTTATTGATAGATTTCGCACACCACGGCCTATTGAAAAATCGAATATTCAGAGAGGAATTGAGAATGGTTAAAAAAAAATGCTTAAGAGAAATGAAAAGGCAAAAAAGAAAACGATCTTCAGAATTAAATTGCTCGTTTGTTAAATAAACTCGTACATTTAGAATAAACAGAAAGATTTTAATTTTAGATTCTGTAAACAAAACAGAGAAAATGGTAAATGGAATCTCGCTTTGTTAATTCTTCGACTTTCTGTCTGAGATAAACGGTTCTGTTATTGTTGGAACTGATGTTACAGCTGTGGTTATTTGGATGGAAGCAAAACTGGTAGGTTTGTTGCAGAACGAATGTTTCTCGTGGGTCAGGGTGGGGATAGGAATCATGGATTGTCGTTCTTAGAGTGAACTTTAATCTGGTGTGGTTTTGGTCTCTTCCTCTCTCTGTTTCCCTGTCTTTATCTCACTGTCTTCCTTTTTCTCTCCTACCCCTCTCTCCTTTCTCACCCCTCTCTTTTTCTCTTTCTCTCTAGATGTTCAACAAACCACTTGGGTCTGATAAAACTGACAGAACAAAAAACTTCCACGTGGTTACTTCACATGCTAGAAATAACAGCTGAATCACCATCAAACCAATCATTCCATAATTTCTTGTTCCCTTGTCATTTTTTGTCATTTATGTAATCTCTCATACATACATACCTGCATACATACTCACACACACACATGTTTATGTATATGTGTGTATCTATAATACTTTAAAAGTCAGCTTGAATCTTACTTGCTTGCTTGCAATGTTACCCAGCCAAACTGGTGCATAATGGGAAAATACTATGAATTAAGTTGCCCTTTGAATACGAATGGAATAAAACAGGTTTCGCATAAATTGGACAACTGGTTGTTGAGATATTAGGGGTTTTCAGGGTATAAATACCCAAAACAGTGCATAATAGGAAAATTCTCTGCAAATAACTTAACCCTGAAAGGAAAGAAACTCTTACTTTTCGATTAGACATAGTGATTCAACAATGAAAAAATATGATTTGTTTTTTACAGTAAATATTTCTGTTTTTGCTTTTTTTAAACACAATATTTTAATCATTTAGAAATATTTCTAAGTGAATGTGATTTCAAAACTGTAAGTTGTTTGTACAGTAAGGATTTATATTTTAGCTTTCTTTGAACAGACACTATTTTAATAGCTAAGCATTTTACCCGGCATGCTAATGATTCTGCCAGCTTTCCACCCTGTTATATATATTGACAAACGAATTAACTTTTACATGGAGTATAAAAAATGCAGAAAGCTAATGGGAGAATGGATAGTTTTTTTAACTTGACAGCTGTTTCTGGGAGCTCAGAACCATGTAATAGTTGTAGTGTTCATAATTAGCAGTTGGAATGTGCAAAAGTCATGGATATGCAGCCAGTAGATGGATGTATAGAGACAATACTTGCTTCCTTCATCAGGAGGGAAAATTGGCAGATGGCAGGTCACATTGTGGTATGAGAGATTTAAAGGTTAAATGGGAAAAAAGGAAGAGTAATAGGTAGGAGAGGGAGGATGCAGGTGACTTAGGGAGAGGTGGATAGGAGTGTAGAGGAAGAACAATAAGGGATAAGGAATACAAGGTAGAGAGAGGGAAGGAGAGTAATAGGGGATCGAATGGAAGAAGTGGTGAGTTGAGGGGAGGTGGGATAGTTCAGTATTGTGAAAGGAGGCACCATTTTTGGAGCATGTTATTAAGCAGATCTTTAATAAATCAGGATGACTGAGGCATTGTTGATTTCAAGTGCTGTTACTGGGCCCACATAAATTCTTTCCCAAATCCAGCCTCTAAAAACTTAGTGGTTTGGCAAAAGAGACTGATAGAATTAGTGCCAGGTTTAAATATTCTTTTCTATTCTAGGCATAAGGCCCGAAATTTTTGGGAGGGAGCCAATCGATTAGATTGACCCCAGTATGCAACTGGTACTTAATTTATTTAACTTGACAAGATGAAAGGTAAAGTCGACTTTGGCAGAATTTGAACTCAGAACACAAAGACAGACGAAATACTGCTAAGCATTCCACCTGGCGTGCTAACGTTTCTGCCAACTCACTGCCTTACTAGGTTTAAATATTGACCAAAAAATTGGTGGATTTGTTTCATGAAAATAAATGAATGATAAAAGACACTTTGTGTGTGTGTGTGTGTGTGTGTGTGTGTGTGTGTGGTGTGTGTGTGTGTGGTGGGGTTGTGTGTGTGTGTGTGTGTGTATGGTGTGTGTGTGTGTGTATGTGTGGTGTATGTGTTGTGTGTGTGTATGTGTGTGTGTATGTGTGTGTGTATGTGTGTGTGTATGTGTGTGTGTGTTGTGTTGGTGTGTGTATGTGTGTGTGTATGTGTGTGGTGTGTATGTGTGTATGTGTATGTGTGTGTGTGTATGTGTGTGTGTGTGCGTATGTGTATGTGTGTGTGTGTATGTGTATGTGTGTGTGTATGTGTGTGTGTGTGTGTGTGTGCAGTGTTCCCCTGAGCTCACCCGGGTATTTACATAGGAACAACTGATGCGTTAATAGATTAGGAGGCAGGAAAAAATAGTTTATCCATTAAAGATTTTAAGTGCAATAATTGCGGAGGAAGAAACCTGAGACGAGATGTGTTTAATCTTGGATTTCATTTCATTTCATTTCCTTGATATCTGATGTCAAGTTATGGATTTGAACCTGTGTTTACAAAACACTGTCTCACGTATGAGCAATTCCAACCTAATTGATGCTGATTGGATGATAACTCGTTAATTTTTACCGTGATATTTATCGTGAATATCTTCAGCTAAATGTGTGTTTGTGTACACATGAGTATGTGTATAAGTATGCAGGTGTATATGTGTGTGTACATATGTGTCTATGAGTGTGCATGTGTATATATGTATGTGTATGTGTATACATGTATGTGTATGAGTGCGTATATGTGTATGTGTATGTGTTTATGTGTATAAATGTGTATGCAAATATGTGCTTGTATTTACATGTGTATGTGTATACGTGTGTCTACATGTATGTATGTCTATGAGTATGTATGTGTATATGTGTGTGTGTGTGTGTACATATATGTCTATGAGTATGCATGTGTATATATGTGTATATATGTATGTGTATGTGTATACATGTATGTGTATGAGTGCGTATATGTGTATGTGTGTGTATGTGTTTATTGTGTAAAATGTGTAATGCAAATATGTGCTTGTATTTACATGTGTATGTGTATACATGTGTCTACATGTATGTATGTCTATGAGTATGTATGTGTATATGTGTGTGTGTGTGTGTACATATATGTCTATGAGTATGCATGTGTATATATGTGTATATATGTATGTGTATGTGTATACATGTATGTGTATGAGTGCGTATATGTGTATGTGTGTGTATGTGTTTATGTGTATAAATGTGTATGCAAATATATGTGCTTGTGTTTACATGTGTATGTGTATACGTGTGTCTACATGTATGTATGTCTATGAGTATGTATGTGTATATGTGTGTGTATGCATATGTATGAGTGTGTATGTGTATACATATGTGTGTTTATGTGTATGTGTGCATATACTTGTATGTGTGCATATACTTGTATGTGTGTGTATGTGTATTAATGTGTATGCGAATATATGTGCTTGTGTGTGTATGTGTATGTATGTCTGTGAGTAAGTGTATATGTAAGTATACATGTATGTGTTTCTGTGTGTGCATATGTATACATCTATACTTGTGAGTGTGTGTGTGTGTGTGCGTGTATGTAAAGATATACATATAAACAAGCAAAATAAACATAAAATGGAACCTCTCTCATGATTCCTGATTGTTTGGTTTTCTTTCCTTTCTGTCTTTTGCAATCCGTTACGATTCCTCAGTTCAGTAAAACATAATGGAAACACAAACACAGATTCTAATCATTCGACCGGTTTCATTTCATGATGATCCATTTGCATACGATCTTTATGCATCTATCTTTATACACATCAGTCGTCTGGTTCACAGAGATGTAACTCCTTCAAGATAGGACATCATCATCATCATCATCGTTTAACGTCCGTTCTCCATGCTAGCATGGGTTGGACGGTTCGACCGGGGATCTGGGAAGCCAGAAGGCTGCACCAGGCTCCGGTCTTATCTGGCAATGTTTCTACAGCTGGGTGCCCTTCCTAACGCCAACCACTTCGTGAGTGTAGTGGGTGCTTTTTACGTGCCACCTGCACTGGTGCCAGGCGAGGCTGGCATCGGCCACGGTCGGATTGGTGCATTTTACGTGCCACCTGCACGGAAGCCAGTCGAGGCGGTGCTGGCATCGGCCACGGTCGGATTGGTGCATTTTACGTGCCACCTGCACGGAAGCCAGTCGAGGCGGCACTGGCTTCGGCCACGAGTCGGATGGTGCATTTTACGTGCCACCTGCACGGAAGCCAGTCGAGGCAGCACTGGCATCGGCCACGGTCGGATTGGTGCATTTTACGTGCCACCTGCACGGAAGCCAGTCGAGGCAGCACTGGCATCGGCCACGGTCGGATTGGTGCATTTTACGTGCCACCTGCACGGAAGCCAGTCGAGGCGGCACTGGCTTAAAACTTGAAAGGAAGAACCTTGCTGAAGGATGCAATGCATTGCCTGATATAGAAACTGAATAGCTCTCCCTTTCCCTCTCTCTCTGTCTCTCTGTCTCTCTCTCTCTCAGTCTATAATGGACTCTCCTGTCGTTAGACGATATATGAGGGTTCAACAATTTCTTACCAAACAACCACAAAGATGATTTGTTTTATAGGGATCAAATGTTTGTGTAGACATAAGCTCACTCTCTCCATCAGATTGATATTACCTGTACAGGTGCAACTGGGAGCCACATCTTAGATGTCAAAATGATTGCAGAGCAATGTGAAATGAAGTGCTTTGCTCAAGAACACAAATCAACACCTGGTCTGGAGAATTGAACCCACGATTTTGCAGTCGTGAGTGCAACACCCTAACCACAAAGCCATGCTCTCTCTCTCTCTCTCTCTCTCTCTCTCTATATATATATATATATATATATATACTGTGAAAATAGTAAGGGTAGAAAATTTAGAGAAATTTTCACACTGGTGGCCAACATACATAAATTGTTTGTACACTATTTTATATGAATATATATGTATATATATATATATATATATATATATATATATATATATATATATATATATATATATAGTAAAAGCATTAAGATTCAAGTCAGTTCTATTGAATTCACTTGAATGCGGTACTTAACTTAGATGCACCAGAAAACTATATGGTATTAACCATACAATAATGTGGGGTGATTATAAATGAGAAAAAAGCAACAAGAATTGTTTGTTATCCCTAGTAATAATAAATCTAGCATTGAAAGGATTAGAAAGAAAATTAATAAGTTCTTTAAGGATTTCAACCTTAGCATAACGTATGAACCTGTCACTAAAATAGTCAATTTCCTAGATATTACATTAGACCTTAACTCTAAGCTGCATTACCCATTTAGAAAGGAAGGTGAAATCACGAGATACATAAATAAATTATCCAATCATCCCCCAAATATAATTGAATCTTTAGTCGGAAATATTTCCTTAAGAATCTCGAAATTATCATCCAATAATGATATATTTAACTCTCATTCTGAGCATTATAATGCGGCGTTATCTAAGGCAGGATACAACCGAAAGATTACCTTTATTGATAAAGGGAGCTTACATATTCCTAATAAAGAAGATATCAGTAACCACGTAAACAACAATATAAAAGTAGAAATAAATTTACGGTAACTGCAAATCTAGCGTACAAGCCTAATCATACAAATAAAAACATAGACCAAAGCATAGGTAACTCGGATAAAATCAAATTAGATAAATCAAAGAAGCATACAAATAATAGTAATAAATACAATGACTCTGGTGAGATTAGTAATAATTCAACCAACCCTAATTCTAATTCAAGGAAATTTAATAAGAAAGATATAATCTGGCTGAATATTCCTTTCAACTGTGCGATTCTATCGGATATACAAAGCAAATTCAAAGTAATTCTGGAAAAAAATTTCCCAGCCTCTCATAGATATCATAGAATTATTTCTAAAAAAGCAGTTAGGATTTCTTATTCAACCCTCCTTATTGTGGATTAATCATGGATAGATTCATCGTCTGTGAATATGAAATATCTCCTCATATCTCTGGAATTTTGCACCTACATTATGGATTGATTCATCTTCTCTGTGAAGCTAACAAGCCTTTTTAAAACCTGTTATAAGACTGTGCATCATCATTAAAGAACTTTGGAAGTCCGCTTACAACCTAAATTTGCTTTTTATAGAACTATCTCCGATACTTCATGAGTGTAGCCTCACCCACTAGGATGCTTGGAGAACTCATATGTGTTTTGGCTGATGAGTACGGGACACTTGTATTTGCTGCAATATTTGTATGAAACAATTGTACTGAAAAACTAATCCATTCTTGTTGCTTTTTCTCGTATATATTAATATATATATATATATATATATATATATATATATATATATATTATGTATATATATGTATATATATGTATAATATATATATATATATGTATATATGTATATATATGTATATATATATATATGTATATATATGTATATATGTATGTATATATATATATATATATATTATAATATATATATATATATATGTATAGGCGCAGGAGTGGCAGTGTGGTAAGTAGCCTGCTAACCAACGACATGGTTCAGGGTTCAGTCCCACTGCGTGGCACCTTGGGCAAGTGTCCTCTATTATAGCCTCGGCTGACCAAAGTCTTGTGAGTGGATTTGGTAGACGGAAACTGAAAGAAGCCCATCGAATATATGTATATATATATATATATATGTGTGTTTGTGTGTCTGTGTTTGTCCCCCTAGCATTGCTTGACAACCGATGCTGGCGTGTTTATGTCCCCGTCACTTAGCGGTTCGGCAAAAGAGACCGATAGAATAAGTACTGGGTTTACAAAGAATAAGTCCTTGGGTCTAGTTGCTCGACTAAAGGCGGTGCTCCAGCATGGCCACAGTCAAATGACTGAAACAAGTAAAAGAGTAATATATATATATATATATATATATAATTAGATATATATATATATTATTGAGTTAGAAAACAGAGAAATCCAATGGATGCAAATTAATTTATTAATTACTTAACACATTCACCTACAGTTGTTTCATTTTACAAATTAATTAAAACTACGTGACCATCATCCATCTTTCTTTTCCTGCACAGACATTTAAAAGAGCAGACGTGTTTCTCTCTCTCTCTCTCTCTCTCTCTCTCTCTCTCTTCTATCTTTTCTCTTTTCACAGCATTCCCTATTTTCCTCTTGTTCTGGGCTAATAATCCTCTATGTTTGTTTTCATCTGGTTTCCTCGTATGTCTCCTCTGCCATGTTTTTGTTCTCAACGTTCATTCTCCATAAATCCTAAATTTTACATTAGAATTTACAGGAGCAACTGTCTTTGAAGACTCATTTTGTCGTTGAATGCTCAGAAAATAATCTCAACAGAAAAATAATATCAGCCACATTCCTTAGGAATGAGAACCTTGTACCCCATTAGTCAAATAAAGGGTTGGGTTCGAAATTACACCAGAACACCCAATGAAGGCTGGACAGTACACCAGCTGAAATGTTGTGGTAACAACAAACGAGGTGAGGGCACCTGTCTGTCCAATGTAAATAATGTGGGAAAAGTTGTGCAATCTGTAACAAATACTAATTAAACAGTAATTAAATATTTACCATGTGACACTCCTTAATAACCGCTCACCTCCTTTTCTATCTCATCCCTCAGCCTCTTCTCCTTTCCTCCATCTACCAACATCTCTTTTCTTTCATCTCAACCACCACTCCTACTACCACCTCTACCATCTTCTTCACTACAAACTCTATCTCTGTGGCTTCAACAACTTCCTCTAAAAACATCCTCCCACCATCACCACCACCACCACCATTATCATTGTGGACCCTTTTCTTTCTACCACCTCCTACCTCAATCTCTGCAATTAGCTTTCATCTCCATCACCACTACCACCATCACCACTTCTACCATTACCACCACCATCGCCATCACTACCAACAGCAACAACACTCTCACCACCACCACCACCACCACCATCACCATCAGCAGTTTGTCATTAACCTCCCCCCACACACACACACATTCACACCTCCCATCCTACCTCCCTACCACCACAATCTGTGGTGGGACTAGAGATGAGGCAGAAGAGGAAGAGGAAGAGAAAGAGAAGAAGGAAAGTGAGGATGTGTTGTGGGGTGGGAGATGGAAGAAGGGGAGGAGGGCTAACGCAATCAGGAAGGCTATAATTATATTGAATATTTCCAATTTTAGTTGAATTAAAATCAGGGTCAGAAAACATCGAGTGTCACACACACACACACTCATGCACACACATGTACATGGATGCACACACTCACGCACACAGACCCATACACACATGCACACACACTCTCCCGTACACACATGCACACACATACACTCACACACAGACTCATACACATACACTCACACATGCACACACACTCTCACACGGACACTCATATACACATGCACACAAGCCCTCACACACACACAAGCCCTCACACACACACACATACACATACATTTTTGCACATATGTGTGTACACACATGCATTTACACACACAAATATATACACACGATACACACACGCACACACACACATTTATACACATGCACACAAGCCCTCACACACACACATACACATACATTTTTGCACATATGTGTGTACACACATGCATTTACACACACAAATATATACACACGATACACACACGCACACACACATTTATACACTCATATTTTACACACACACTGACACACATTGCACTTGTACGCAATCACAGGAGCCAAGGTCTGCTCTCTGAGGGCTGACCTAGGGCTAAACAACAAAAATAACTCCAGCATGCATAAATGCACACATATATATACATGTAAACACACATTATACACATTCATTCAAACACAAACATTAAACATATTGGAACATACACATATTCTCTGCACATATGCATCAACTCACACTCTAAGTATGTATATATACACACGTCAAAATATATACGCAAATACACAATATATACATAGATATACGAGCATACAGTTTACATACATACACATACATATACTCTTTACTTTTTATTTGTTTCAGTCATTTGACTGTGGCCATGCTGGAGCACCGCCTTTAGTTGAGCAAATTGACCCCAGGACTTATTCTTTGTAAACCCAGTACTTATTCTATCGGTCTCTTTTGTCGAACCGCTAAGTGACGGGGACGTAAACACACCAGCATTGGTTGTCAAGCGATGTTGGTGGGGGACAAACACAGACATACAAACATATACACACACATAATTATATATATATATATAATATATATATATATATATATATATATATATATATATATATATATATATATATATATACGACGGGCTTCTTTCAGTTTCCGTCTACCAAGTGCACTCACCAGGCTTTGGTCGGCCCGAGGCTATAGTAAAAGACACTTGCTCAAGGTGCCACGCCGTGGGACTGAACCCGGAACCATGTGGTTTGTATGCAAGCTACTTACCACACAGCCACTCCTACGCCTATATATATATATATATATATATATATATATACACATACAAGCATATATACACACATACATATACTTACATATGTACATATACAGGGTGTCCCAAAAGTCACTGACGGGATTCAATTTTTAATAATTTCCGTAACTTTGCAAGTAAATGCATGAAATTTCAATACAAAATAAAGGACATAATGGAAATTAATCTGCACAAGTCAAATGTGTACTACATCACATATGAAAAATGACATCGCTTAAAACAGCAGCAATTTTCAGCTTCGCACACCCATGGTCTTTCCAAAACTTGTACTGTAATACCCTCAAGAGTTTCAGACCCCACTTCTCTATTTTCTCTATTGATATATATATTTCTTTACTACCCACAAGGGGCTAAACACAGAGGGGACAAACAAGGACAGACAAACAGATTAAGTCAATTACATCGACACCAGTGCGTAACTGGTACTTGATTTATCGACTCTGAAAGGATGAAAGGCAAAGTCGACCTTGGCGGATTTTGAACTTAGAACGTAACGGCAGACGAAATACAGCTACGCATTTCGCCCGGCGTGCTAACGTTTCTGCCAGCTTGCTTTCTCTATTGATGTTCTCCTTCAGTTGCACCAGGGTCTCTGGTTTGTTGACGTAAGCTCTCTCTTTCAGGTATGCCCACAAGAAAAAAATCCAGACTAGTCAAGTCTGGGGAACATGAAGGTCAGTTAACATTGCTGTAGCAGGACAATATTCTCTCTCCAAAGCACTGCCATAGCAACTGCATTATTTCTCTTGCGGTAAGAGCAGTTACCCCCATCTTGCTGTAGCCATGTGTGAAGTTTACTTTGAATGGCCGGGCGCAAAAAAGGTTTCAGTCATGTATTCCTGAATGAAACGGTTAACGTCAACAGACCCTGGTGCAACTGAAGAACATAACGGTGAAATCAGAGAAGCGGGGTCTGAAACTCTTGAGGGTGTAATGGTGCAAGTTTTGGAAAGATTTCGGGTGTACAAAGCTGAAAATGGCTGCCATTTAAGCGATTTCATTCTTCATATGTGATGTAATGTTGTTGCAAAATTTGACTTGTGCAGATTAATTTCCATTATGTCCTTTATATTGTGTCAAAATTTCATGCATTTACTTGTAAATTAAGGAAGTTACTAAAATCTGAAACCCATCAGTGACTTTTGGGACACCCTGTATGTCTATGTGTGTGTGTATGTATGTGCGTAAGTTTGTATGTATGTATGTATGTATGTGTATATATGTGTGTATGTACATATGTATGTATGTGTATATATATGGTGAAGGCACATGGCAAGTGGTTAGGGTGTTGCACTCAGGATTGCTAGACCATGGTTTCAATTCCCAGACTGGGCGGCACATTGTGTCCTTGAGCAAAACACTTCATTTCACATTTCCTCTGCAGGTAAAGAGAGCAGCATTATTGTTGGGTTGTTGGTAGAGATACTTTACAGTATATCTGCTGTTTCTTTAAATTCTGAGTTCAAATCCCACCAGCCAGAAAACCATTCTTCAGCATTCATTCCAAGTCTAGTCATGATAGCCAAAGATCCCTTAACCTACTTAGCAACAGCAGAGCAGGGTACAGGCCCCTCGCAGGTCCATATAGAAATTGTGCTGGAGAAGGTTCACTTGTAGAGGATCTCCCCATGGGAACCACTGCTGGACTATATATATGTATATGTATATGTATATGTATGTATGTATGTATGTATGTATGTATGTATGTATGTATGTATGTGTGTGTATGTATGTATGTATGTATATGTATGTATGTATGTAAGTGCGTGTGTGTGTGTTAGTGAAGGTGTATAGTTCAGTGGTTAGAGCATTGAGCTCACAGTCATGAGGTAGTGAGTTCGATTCCCAGACTGGGCTGTGTGTTGTGTTCTTGAGCAAGACACTTTATTTCATGTTGCTCCAGTTCACTCATCTGTAGAAATGAGTTGTGACATCACTGGTGCCAAGCTGTATCAGCCCCTTTGCCCTTCTCTTGAATAGCATCAGTGGCATGGAGAGGAGGAGGCTGGTATGCATGGGCGACTGCTGGTCTTCCATAAGCAACCTTGCTCAGACTTGTGCTTTGGAGGGGAACTTCCTAGGTGCAATCCCATGGTCATTCTTTTCTGACAGGGGTCTCTCTGCCCCTCTCTCTCTTTAGCTCTCTATAAACGTGTGTATGTGTGTGTGTATGTATACATAAATATACTTTATATGCATATATACAGAAGCACATATGTTCATATTGGCATAAAAATACATTCTGTGTATACATGAAACATACACATTACATAGGCGCAGGAGTGGCTGTGTGGTAAGTAGCTTGCTAACCAACCACATGGTTCCGGGTTCAGTCCCACTGCGTGGCATCTTGGGCAAGTGTCTTCTGCTATAGCCCCGGGCCGACCAATGCCTTGTGAGTGGATTTGGTAGACGGAAACTGAAAGAAGCCTGTCGTATATATGTATATATGTGTGTATATGTGTGTGTTTGTGTGTGTGTGTTTGTCCCCCTAGCATTGCTTGACAACCGATGCTGGTGTGTTTATGTCCCCGTCACTTAGCGGTTCGGCAAAAGAGACCCGAAAGAATAAGTACTGGGCTTACAAAGAATAAGTCCCGGGGTTGATTTGCTCGACTAAAGGTGGTGCTCCAGCATGGCCGCAGTCAAATGACTAAAACAAATAAAAAAGTAAAAGAGAAAGAGATATCAGTTTGTGTGTTTGTGTCTGTGTTTGTTCCCCCCCACCATTGCTTGACAACCGATGTTGGTGTGTTTATGTCTCTGTAACTTAGCAATTGAGCAAAAGAGACTGATAAAATAAGTACCAGGCTTACAAAGATTAAGTCCCAGATCGATTTGCTTGCATAAAACTCTTTATGGCGGTGCTCCAGCATGGCCACTGTCGAATGGACTGGAATGAAACAAATATCAGAGTAGCAGAGTATTATATAAATATTTACACAAACACAGGGTCTTCAGACATTGGGGTCTCACAGAGGAGATGAGAAGGGGTCGGAGCTTCTGGCGATTTGCTGTGCTTGAGAAGACAAGACAACCTAAGTGAAATCATGGCCATCCCTACATACAGGCATCGGGTTTACAGCCATACCCTCTCCTCCACCCCACTCTCTCTCATATTTGAAAGATCCTTGTCTTGCAGACTTGCTGCTGCTGCTGCCACATCAAAAGCACCCAGTACCCTCTGCGGGGTGGTTGGTTTTAGGACGGGCATCCATCCAGCCATAGAAACCATGTCAAACCAGACAATGGAATCTTGTGAACTGGGGCAACATGAAATAAAGGTGATTTTGCTCAAGAACACAGAACACAGCCTGGCCCAGGAATTGAACTCACTACCTCATGGTTGTGAGCCCAATGCTCTAACCTCTGAGCCATGCACATTCACATACATAAACATATGTGTATATTTATATTTATATACATAAACACATTCATATATACATACATGCATATGTACACACATACAAACATATACATACACATAGATATATGCACATCCATGTGTGTGTGTGTGCATGTATATATATATATATATATATATATATATATAATAATATAGAGAGAGAGAGAGAGAGAGAGAGAGAGAGAGATAGATAGATATATAGATATATAGACATACACACATACATACATCCATACACATGCATACAAGCATAGATACACTTATAACAAACTTGTATGCACACACACACACTCACACTCACACATATATTTGGACATACATACCTATAACAAACCTCTACACCCACAAACACACACACACACACTCCCTCTTGTACACACACACACTCCCTCTTGCACACACACACACACACACTCCCTCTTGCACACACACACTCCCTCTTGTACACACACACACACACTCCCTCTTGTGCACACACACACACACACACTCTGTCTTGTACATACACACACACACACACACACAAATACCCACACATAAGATTCTGTTTCAACATTTCGTAATTAAAAGTTAATTAGACGAATATTGGGAATTAATGATTAAAATGTGTAATTTGTATATATTGCTACTACTACCACTACTGCTGCTGCTAGAGTTGGAGTTCTTCTTCTTCTCTTCTTCTTCTTCTTCTTCTTCTTCTTCTTCTTCTTCTTCTTCTTCTTCTTCTTCTTCTTCTTCTTGGGTATGTAGTCGAGAGATGTTGGTGTTAGTGGTGATGATGGTTGTGGTGGTGTGGTGGTGATGATGATGGTGGTGGTGGTTGTGGTGATTGGTGTTAGCTGTAGAAGTGGTGGTAGGCAAATGTTTTATCATTATTATTATTACTATTATTATTATTATATTATTATTATTATTATTATTATTATTATTATAATCATCATCATCATCATCATCATCATCATCATCATTATTATTATTATTATTATTATTATTATTATTATTATTATTCTATGTTTGACTTTTGCTTTATATTTGTACAAGTTGGCTCCAAGTCTCACCCAGAGACCTCAAGAGACAACAGGTTGGAAGTTCATGTTGTTATGCCTATTTGTGGGGGAGTTTTTGGTGTTGTATTAATGAATGTCTAAAAAAAAAAAAATTTTTTTTTTTCATTCCTTTTTCTCTTCCCTTTTTTTTTAAAAACCGAAAATTATGTTTGTTTTAAACCTTGAGATTACATAGAAAGTATTTTGCGTAGGATATGAGCAGTTCCCATGAGCACTATCTTTTGAATTTCTGCCATTTTGGGGTTTCCTGGTATCTGAGTTAGGTAGCTATCATTATTATTATTATTATTATCATTATTATTATTATTATTATCATTATCATCATTATTATTATTGCTATTATTATTATTATTATTATTATTATTATTATTATTATTATTATTATTGTCAGTGTACTTACTCGACAGAGCGTTAGTACCTTGAGAGAAATGTTGTACCTAAGAAGCATCAGTTGTGGTGTGCAAGAGAGACGATTGCACTGATATGGTCATGTGGCGAGAATGGATGAAGATAGGTGTGTGAAGCACGACCTTTGGACGTTAGGTCTCACCATGGAAATGACTAGAGACCGAGACCTATGGAAGTATGCTGTGCGTGAGAAGACCCGGCAAGACTAGTGAAGCCATAACCCGTGGCCCTTACCTGGGACGTAGTCAGTCCACCTGTGCATACCTTCCTTCTTGTGACACTTGTGAAGACCTGTTGAGGCAAGTGAGAATCAAATCAAATCGAACCAAATCAAAATAGATGAACATCAATGGAATTTGTATCCTTGTGGTACCAGTGCCGGTGGCACATAAGAAAACCATCCGAACGTGACCGTAGCCAGTACCGCAACGACTGGCCTCCGTTCTGAGGGCACGTAACAAACACCATCTGAGCGTGGCCGTTCGCCAGCCTCGTCTGGCACCTGTGTCTGTGACACATAAGAAACACATCCGAGCGTGGCCGTCTGCCAGCCTCGTCTGGCACCTGTGTCGGTGGCACATAAAATCAACCCACTACACTCTCGGAGTGGTTGGCGTTAGGAAGGGCATCCGGCTGTAGAAACACTGCCAGATATGACTGGCCTGGTGCAGCCTTCGGGCTTGCCAGACCCCAGTTGAACCGTCCAACCCATGCTAGCATGGAAAGCGGACGTTAAACGATGATGATGATGATGATGATGATTTGGTCCGGTTGCAGGTGCTGTGTCTGGTTGACATAGGGTTGACTCTGCAAACTCTCTCCCACTCTCTCTCTTTCTGTCTGTCTGTCTGTCTGTCTCTCATCCCTCCACCTCATCCCCCTCTCTTATTTTCTCTATGTATGGATCTCAATCTTTGGGACCACACAACAACATCCCTTGGACCTTGCCAACTTCTGGCTTACTCCACTCACCTCAAGCATCTCAAAGGTGATAGACACAACTCTAAATGACAACCTTCTTGCACTTGCAAGGCGCAGGAGTGGCTGTGTGGTAAGTAGCTTGTTTACCAACCACATGGTCACGGGTTCAGTCCCCTGCGGCGTGCACCTTGGGCAAGTGGTCTTCTACTATAGCCTCAGGCCGACCAAGCCTTGTGAGTGGATTTGGTAGACGGAAACTGAAAGAAGCCCGTCGTATATATGTATATATATATATGCATTTGTGTGTTTGTGTGTCTGTGTTTGTCCCCCTAGCATTGCTTGACAACCGATGCTGGTGTGTTTTACGTCCCCGTCACTTAGCGGTTCGGCAAAAAGACCGATAGAATAAGTACTGGGGCTTACAAAAGAATAAGTCCCGGTCGAGTTGCTCGATTAAAGGTGTGCTCCAGCATGGCCGCAATCAAATGACTGAAAACAAGTAAAAAAAAAAAAATGTCTGTCTGTGTGACTGTCTTTCTCCTGTAATGTCCACCAGCACATCTTTTCATAAAGCCACACCATACAGCAGATCTACCCTTATATGCCACTCACAATGGGTACTTAATCTTTAGAAATTCTGCAAACCATTGCTGCATTTCAATTAGAAAAACATTTAGCTATGTATGTCACATGAAACTTACAATACCTCCTCTCTGTGGCTTCCACCTGTCAATATAGCTATTTTAGTATACTAACAGAATTACAGAGTTGTAACAATATAGTTACTGTATCATAACTCATGGTGAAGGCGCATGGCTCAGTGGTTAGTGTGTCAGGCTCACAATCGTGTGGTAGTGAGTTCAATTCCTGGATCAGGCTGTGTGTTGTGTTCTTGAGCAAGACACTTTATTTAACGTTACTCCGGTTCACTCATCTGTAGAAATGAGGTGTGACATCACTGGTGCCAAGCTGTATCAATGTTTGCCTTTCCCTCGGGTAACATCAGTGGCATGGAGAAGAGAGGCTGGTATGCACGGGTGACTGCTGGTCTGCCTGGACTTGTGCCTCAGAGAGGAACTGTCTGGGAGCAATTCCACAGCCATTCATGACCCAAAGTGTCTTTACTCTTCACCTTTCATATATATATAATATATAATATATATATATTGTAGTGGAGGCGCAATGGCCCAGTGGTTATGGCGCGCCTCGCGTCCTCGCGGTCCATAGGATCGTGTTTCGATTCCAGACTGGGTGGTTATGAGTGTTTAGTGAGCGAAAACACCTAAACTGCTCCACGAGGCTTCGGCAGGGGATGGTGGTGATCCCTGCTGTACTCTTTCCCACAACTTTCTCTCACTCTTACTTCCTGTTTCTGTTGTACTGTATTTCAAGGGGCCGGCCTTGTCACTCTCTGTGTCACGCTGAATATCCCCGAGAACTACGTTAAGGGTGTACGTGTCTGTGGAGTGCTCAGCCACTTACACGTTAATTTCATGAGCAGGCTGTTCCGTTGATTCGGATCAACCGGAACCCTCATCGTCGTAACCGACGGAGTGCTTCCACAAATATATATGTATATATATATATATATAAGCAATAATAAATCTCTGAGTTAGATGTAAACAGTAAGCGCTCGACAACGTAAAGTATACTTTACGTTGTCGAGCGCTTACTGTTTACATCTCGCTCAGAGATTTATTATTGCTTTCAGACCGTTTTTCGAAATCAGTGACAGTGGTTACTGGAAAAATATTAAATAGATATTCGCAAACAGGTCTCTCTTATCAAAAACCCATGATTAGCGTGTGTTGACAAGAGACAATAATCTCGAAACTGCAGTCCAAGCGTATCACTTAGGTTTTCGAGAGGGGATGACCTCCCTTTGCGAATGTCATTAAAGGGCACAGGATTGTGTTTAAAGCCAGCTGGAGACAATGATCTTCTGGGGCTAAAAAGCTACAGTAACACCCCCACCCCTAGTGGTTAGCCATATTAAGATGGCTAGTATACTTTACGTTATATATATATATTTTTTTCTTTTTTTTTCTTTTTCTAGTTTCAGCTCATGAGCTGTGGCCATGCTGGGGCAAACCGCCATTATATATATATATATATATATGTATATGTATATATATATATATATATATATATATATATATATATATATATATGTGTATTATATATAATATATGTGTATATATTATATATATATGTGTATATATATATATATATATGTGTATATATATGTATATATGTGTAATATATATGTATATATATCGTTTTGTATTCTTATTGGTGTCACGTATTCTGTATTTTTGTTCGTGTACTTCGTTCGTTTTCCGTCCTCGTGTTGTATACATTCGAAGCTTTCTTCCAGGGGATCTAATGCGCTTGGCGGCTGCCCATATCGGAGCAATCTCAAGATTAATCAGCCAAAATTGCTAAGATGATCTGGTTCTTGACTGATGACTGAGGGCTTCGAATGTCCGTCCTGTGGTTCTTGTGTCTCTCTGTGGTGTTTCCTGTTCTTGTCCATGTCCTGTAATTATTTTTACTGTTTACCATATAAAATCGGCGGCTACGTATCCACAATTGCCCTTATACGATAAGTATATTTTTTCTCTAGCATTGATACGACTCTTAATCTGTCTCTTTCTCTCTCTCTCTCTCCTCCCTTATTCCCCTTCTTTTCTTTCCCCCCCCATCCGTCTTCCCCCCCCTTCTACGTTTTTCTCTCTATCTCTCTCACCTCACCTCCAGCCCCCTCGATCTTCTCTTCTTCTCCTCCCTCGTCCACCTTCTCATCTCTCTCTTTTCATCTGTCCTTTCTCCTGTCTTTTGTTCTCACAGTGACCGCTAGCCGCTGTTGAGCGCTCTTTTCTTCGCAGTCACGCTTGAAGCAACACGTATTTGTTCGTCTCCCTGCCGGCCATTAGGCACAACTGCCCAAGCCAGCCCCATACTCAACTCGTCCGTCGAAAGACCCTGTCCTACGTCCTGGTTTCGTTTTGTTTTTTTTATTTTTACCGTTATTGTTTATGTTTTGTATTCTTATTGGTGTCACATATTCTGTATTTTTGTTCGTGTACTTCGTTCGTTTTCCGTCCTCGTGTTGTATACATTCGAAGCTTTCTTCCAGGGGATCTAATGCGCTTGGCTTAGATTTCCCTTGGCGGGCTGCCCATATCGGAGCAATCTCAAGATTAATCAGCCGAAATTGCTAAGATGATCTGGTTCTTGACTGATGACTGAGGGCTTCAAATGTCCCGTCCTGTGGTTCTTGTGTCGTCTCTGTGGTGTTTCATGTTCTTGTCCATGTCTGTAATTATTTTTACTGTTTACCTATATATATATATATATATATATATATATACACTTGACAACTGATGTTGGTTTGTTTATGTCCCTGTAACTTAGTGGTTCAGCAAAATAGTCTGATATAATAAGTATTAGGTTTACAAGTAATAAGTCCTGGGGTTGATTTGTTTAGCTGAAATTCTTTGAGGCGGTGCTCCAGCATGACCACTGTGAAATGACTGAAAACAAGTAAAAGAATAAAAGAATATATATTCATTTATTCTTTTACTCTTTTATTTGCTTCAATTATTTTTGATTGTTGTCATTCTGGAGCACTGCCTTTAGTTGAGCAAATCCACTCCCAAGGCCATGGTCAGCCCGAGGCTGTAGTAGAAGACACTTGCCCAAGGTGCCACACAGTGGGACTGAACCTGGAATCATGTAGTTGGAAAGCAAGCTTCTTACTACACAGCCATGCTTGTGTGTGTGTATATATATATATTTCTTTACTACCCACAAGGGGCCAAACACAAAGGGGACAAACAAGGACAGATAAACGGATTAAGTCGATTATATCGACCCCAGTGCGCAACTGGTACTTAATTTATCGACCCCGAAAGGATGAAAGGCAAAGTCGAACTCAGCGGAATTTGAACTCAGAACGTAATGGCAGACGAAATACGGCTACGCATTTCGCCCGGTGTGCTAACGGTTCTGCCAGCTCGCTGCCTTTATATATATATATATATACACACACACACATATATGTGCATATATATATATATATACACACACACACACATATATGTGTATATATATATATATGCACACACACACATATATGTGCATATATATCTTCAACAGGCTCCAATCACTAAACACATTTAAACCCCAATAGTATCCCCCCTCTCTCTTTTTATTCAAATTTAATTTAAGGGGTGGGGTTTAGCGTTTAACCAATGTACTCCTATTTGTCTTCCCCACCCACCCACCACCCCCAATTCCCTTGTTTTGATGCGGTTGTGAATGTGGGAAACAAATGGAAATTATTTCTAATTTACAACTTGGGGATTCAGAAACCCTTTAATTAAGTTAAGGCCTTAGCTATTGTGCCCTACCTCCCCCAAACATCAAAAAAAATTATTATTATTATTATTGTTGTTGTTGTTGTTCTTTTTCTTGTTGTTGTTGTTGTCTTTTTTTCTTCTCCTTCTCGTCTTCTTCTTTTTATCTTCTTCGTCTTCTTCTTCTCTTCTTCTTCTCTCTCTTCTTCTTCTTCTTCTTCTCTTCTTCTTCTTCTTCTCGTCTTCTTCTTCTTCTTCTCTTCTTCTTCTTCTTCTCCTCCTCCTCCTCCACCTCCTCCTCCTCCTCCTCCTCCTCCACATCATCACCACCATCATCATCATCATCACAAATCATTACTATTGTCAGCACTGTCATTATCATTATCACTGCTGATAATGTTGTTTCTTATTTTGATTATCATATTATTTCTTATTAATAATACTAATAACATTCTCTCTAATGATATTGTTAACGATGACGATAAAGATGATGGTGATGATTACGATGATGATGAGGATGATGGTGATGATGATACTGATGACTCTGATGATGACGACAACGGTGATAGTGATGGTGATGATGGTGACGATGGTGATGATGATGATGATGATAACGAAGAAGGAGGTACATGGTGACGGAGGAGGAGGTGGAGGAAGAGAAGGAAGAGGAGCAGTCACATTGTGATGTATTTTACTGAAATTGTATTCCACTTTTCACCCACAAAATGTCACAATAATCAATTTAATCAATAAAATTTGAATGTAACATCATCTTATTTCCTCCAATATATAAAAACACACACACACACACACACACACACACACATCATACACACACACCATACAACACACACACTTATATACACACACACATATATACACACACCATATATATACACACACACATATATACACACATGCATATGTATACATACATACATACATACATACATACACTCATATACATGAATACATTCACACACATGCACACACAAATAGATGCATATACATACACACATGCACATATACATCCATACACACATGCACACACACATACGCACACATATATACACTCAAATATATATACACACACTACTCTGTATTATTACATTGAAGAACAGCACTTCATTACTGACAACAATGTATGTATAATGAATAAGGGGATTGTGTCTGTGTGTGTGTGTGTGTGTGTGCAGGGGTGACTGTGTGGTAAGAAATTTGCTTTACAATCATGTGGTTCCAGGTTCAGTCCATTGCATGGCACCTTGGGCAGATTTCTTCTACTATTGATTCTGGGCCAACCAAAAAGCTTGTGAGTAGATTTAGTTGATAGAAACTGAAAGAAGCCCATTGTGTATATATACATACACCATACACACACACACACGCGTTCATATGCATATATGCACACACCTATACACACATGCATATATATATGCGCATATGTGTATGTGTATATGCATCTGTATGTGCACATGTGTGTGTATATATGTGTGTGGGTATGTATATACATGTATATATATATATGTGTGTGTACGTATATATAGATGTATATAATTTTCCCCCGCAAACACCAGAGCAAAGCCATTATATATGAACCCGAGGCACAAAGGTGCCTCAGGGAAAGAATGGCATTGGAAAAAGTGAAGATGGAAATAGAACTTCTAGAACTGAGGGCTCAGACAAATGAAGATAAAGTAAAATCCATCGTCAGGATTCCTGATGAAGAGCTCAACCAAGAAATTAACAAAATTGGTCAAGGCCTCAACCAAGAGAAGATCTCAAAACTATGCAACGATTATTGTGACAAAGAAGAACTGAAATCCCTTCAATGTCGGGAAAAAAGCACCGCTTGGTTTTTAAAGTATGGAACTGTGTTTGAAACAGAATATGCTTCCATGAACCCTTTCCCTAAAATAAGAAAAATCAAAACAACACTCAAACACTGGTTCGCATCCATGTAACAGAACCGTGTCCCCTACCAAAAAAAGAATACAAGACCTAGCCCTAACTTCATAACCCACCATCAAAACAACAACAGGGGTACCCTGACGACAAACAAATAAAAAATCACGAACCACAAGGTAAACATTACAACTTCCCCCCCACTCCACCATAACGAGATACCAACATAATTTTTGTGCCTACAACTCCCTTAACAACCATGCACAGAACCAAACCACACAAAATAATTACCGATGATGGCCCTCTTAAGCACCACATCCGAACATGGAATATAGGGACACGCTTTTCACTCCGCAAGCAAGAACCCGCACCATGACAACAGGTTGCTATGCAACAACAGGAGGCAACCAGATAACAGCTATCATCTCAATCATTTTTTAGAACAAGTGTACGCAAACACAGGGATACGAGATAGCACCAGACACACAGGAGAAACTAAGTGATAAAAGTCACCAATCTAACCCACAAGCAACTAACACCAGACCAAATCAACAGACTCTCCAAAGGGGCTCGAATTTAGATCCCTCCCCGCAACGTCCCAACTACAACGAAATGAAAGAAAACGTGGAATTCTGTAGAAAATTACAACTCACTGAG
>NC_043022.1:5171019-5188519 GCF_006345805.1 Octopus sinensis
TAGTTTTTTAAAAATATGAAGTAATATGGGAAAATGGTGTTTGTTTGAAATATAAATTAAAAATTAAGAATTACTGCTTTTGATTTTGGTAAATACACTTTAGTATGAGAATCTTGAAATTCATATATGCCTCTTTGGTAATTCTTCTGTTGTAATCCATAATAATTATGTATAAAATCCATTATATTGTCCTGTATTTCAAATATAGTCCATAGACTTAAATAATATAAAATGTATACATATGCATATATATAATTATATATATATATATATATATATATACATATACATATACATACACACACACACACATATATATATATATATGTGTGTGTGTTGTGCATGCGTATGTGTGTGTCTTTGTGTCTGTTTGTGCCCCACCAGTTCTTGACAACGGGTGTTGGTGTGTTTACATCCCCATAACTTGGGGATAAGATTGATAGAATAAGAACCAGTCTGAAAAAGAAATGGGTCCAGGGGTTGATTCATTTGGCTAAAAGTTCTTCTTGATGATGATGAGGACATCGATGATTATGATGATGATGATGATGACAAAGAAGATAATGTCCTGTGTCTGTCTGTGTGTCCATCTCTCATGATGGAGACAATGACAATGATGACAGTAACTATGATGATTGTTAATTGATAACAAAAGCAAAAAAAAAACTTACCATCTTAAGTAAACAGAAGAGAGAGATGCAGATACGATAACGGTACCCACAGCTCTTGATTATAACGAAGGAACCTCATTACAAGGACCAATCTTTGCTGTTTTTAATATCCGTCCACTGCTACCATCGCCACCACCACCACCAGCACATTCACCACCACCATCACCACCACTACCACCACCACCACTGCCACCACCACAGCCACCCCACCACCATCACCATCACCACCACCACCACTGTCACCACCACTCCACCATCACTACCTCCACAATACCACCACCACCACATCACCACCACCACCAACCACTGCACCACCACAGCCACCACCACCAACCACCACAGCTAACTACTGCCCCCCACTACACCCCACAAAACAGCAGCATCACCACCACCACTGCTGCCCCCGACTCCACCACCACCACCACCCCTGCCACCACCACAGCCACCACCACCACCATCACACCACCACCACCACCACTGTCACCACCACAGCCACCATCACTACCTCCACAAATACCACCACCACAGCCACCACCACCACCACCACCACAGCTACTACTGCCACCACCACTACCACCACAAACAGCAGCATCACCACCACCACCGCTGCTGCCACCACCACCACCGCTGCCCCCCGACTCCACCACCACCACCACCACCACCACCACCACCACAATAACCTTGTGATTGTTATAGATCAAAAAAATACCAAAAATAAAAAGTAAAAGGAAAAGCAAAACAAAAACAAACAAATTTACCTTTTGGAGTCAAAAAGATAAAAATCTACAAAAAGCCAAAACATTTCCTCCCCAATCCTGACAATGAGACTGTAAGTTTTCTCCAATTGGTTTCAATCAATATTTTCGTTCTATTAAATTTTCAACAGATTTAATAACTCTTCAAGATAACGGTGCGTTTGCCACGAGGTGAAATACTAACATCGTTGCATTTGTAATTAGAAAAATCAATTAAAATATCCTCGTTATGTTTATTTTTTCAACATCTCCGAAAACCCTGCAAGACAAACGACTTGGTTTTGCTTTGTCCTTTTCTTTTGTTTTTGTTTTCTTGTAATAAGAAATGGAATTTAAGAGAAGAACTAGTGAAAACAAATCACTGATTGGTTGCTGAAAGGCGAGTGAGGTTAAGGTGAAGAAGCGCTTCTTTTGGTAACTTTTACTGGAATGCAGAAGCGCGATGTGTCAAGACGTCTTTGGAATATTTCTAATTTACCCAAATCTAGGCTCTGTTGAGCCATTAATTTTTCTGCAGATTGAGTTAATAAGGGATGAATTTGTTTCTTTATGACAGATGTGATTTACATATAATGTACATGATTAACATGACTGATGGCAAACATGGAGAAATAACACCTTAAAGACAGTAATGCTTGCTGATAGATGGAAAGCCTGGATGTAAAGCTTTGGATATTTTCATTGCTTGTTATCTGTCTGTCAGTCAATCAATTAATCAACCAATCAATCAATCAGTCTATCCATCTGATTATTTGTCTGTCAATCTATATATCTGTCTATTTATCCATCTATCTTAGTCTATCTACCAACCTATGTGTTTGTCTGTCTGTCTGTCTATCTGCCTGTCTGCCTGTCTATCTAAGTTTATCGACTGAACTATGTATTTGTCTACCTGCTTATCTACTTATATATGTCTCTCAGTCTCTTTCTCTGTCTATCTCACCATTGATCTATCTATCAATCTGACTGTCTGTCTTTCTGCCAGTCTATGTCCGCCTCTCTCTCTCTCTCTCTCTTTCTCTTTTTATCTGTTTCAACCTATCAATTGTTCATTAGTCTTGTCTAAGAATTCCTCATCCAGTCCCACACATACACCACAAGTTCTTAAACATCAATAATATAAAGCAGACTATGGCTGTTTGGACAGTATTGCTTCACAGATCTCATTCACTTCCCAATCTATGGTTCATATTCAACTAATCTGTGCTCCAACAGAAAGCTTGAAACTTCAGGTGGACCTTAAACTGGCCACTTAGGGAGTCTTGTCTCAGATGCAATCAACACATACTCTCATTCATAACATAGATTAGAGAGAATTCTATTTCTTTGTTTGCAATATATCTGGAAATATAAGGACAGCAGAATAAAAAGTGATACCATAATTTGGATTTTTCAACATCGGAACAGCAGTGGGATAACACCAATGGGATAACAAGGTGCTTAATGTGCTTATCTGAAAAATTAAAAGACCCTAAATCAACTATTAAGATCATTGAGTCTAAGGCCTTTCCTCCTTTTTCTTAGAGAAGGTGATTTCTACTGGGACATTTTTATATTCGAGTGTGGTGTAGTTCCAACATGTCATTAACTGTGTGTCCATTTCTCAGTGATGTATATGGCAAAAGTTGTAAACATCGGTAAAGATACTGATAAACCAATAATTTCAAACAAAAATATCTTGTGGTATTTGTTTTGCCCCTGTTGTACAGGTGCTCCCATTCCAGCATCATCATCATCATCATTAAACGTCTGTTTTCCATGCTGGCATGGGTCAGATGGTTTGACAGGAGCTGACCAACTGAAGGGCTGTTCAGGCTCCATGTCTAGTTTGGCATGGTTTCTATGGCTGGATGCCCTTCTTAACGCCAACCACTTTACTAAAAGTATTGGGTGATTGTACACAGCACCAACACAGGTGCATTTTATGTGGCCCCCAACACTTATGAGCCTGCAAGATTAGGGATGCTCAGCTGGAGAGAGCTGCAGGGGACAGGCCCGTATGCAAGGGCAACCATGCTTTTACTTACCTTCACAGGTCTTTTCAAACACAGCAAACCCCAAGTAGTCTCAGTTCTGGCTCTTTGCCAAAAATGCAGTCAACCCAGGAATTAGGCCTTTGGAGAAATCTCAAACCAGGAACACCATTCCTCACCAAAAGCGATAGAAAATTAAAAGATAAATAGAAAATACATATAAATCAGTGAGTGTGCAATCATGCATAAATGCATGCATGCATGCATGTGTATGTATATGTGAGCATCTATGTGTGTGTATATAAATATATTTATATAGGTACAGATGTATGTGTGTATACATGTGGTTTGTGAGTGTCAGTGTGTGTATATCTGTGTATGCATGTGTCTGTGTGTGCATGTGTATGTATATGCATGTAGGTGTGTGTGTATACACATGTGTCCCTATACACGTGAGTGTATATGTGTGTTTGCATATATGTTTGTGTGTGTGTGTAGGTATACATGTGTGTATACTTGTGTGTATTTGTGTATGTATTTATATGTGTGTGTGTGTCTGTGTGCATGCGTGCGTGCATCTGTATACCTGCGTGTCAATAAGGCAGATTTCAAGGTAAGGATTCTGGTGTTTTTACCTGTCTTAAATGGTTTAATAAAATCTTCTCGCATGGATAAAAGTAAAGTTTGTTGGTCGTAAATCCAGCGGGATAACCATAAATGAAAGCAATACCATCAACAGATGCATCTAAATCGTCACTACACACACACACACACACACGCAGATGCAGATGCAGAACAGGTGCTTGCATAAGAATGGTCAGGTGCGAGAAGGCTGGATGGGGCGGGGAGCGGGGTTTTGTACTGAGCAAGGATTTGCTTCTACGACATCCAATCAGGAAAATATATATTAGGAACAGACAACTTGGGAGATACTGCTGGTGCTACTACAGCTGTCACCACCACCACCACCACCACCACCAACACCACCACCAACACCACCACCACCACCACCACCAACACCACCACCACCACCACCACCAACACCACCACCACCACACCACCAACACCACACCACACCACCAACACCACCAACACCACCACCAACACCACCAACACCACCAACACCACCACCAACACCACCACCAACACCACCAACACCACCAACACCACCAACACCACCAACACCACCAACACCACCACCAACACCACCAACACCACCACCAACACACCACCAACACCACCACCAACACCACCACCAACACCAGACCACCACACCAACACACCAACACCACCACCACCAACCACCACACCACCACCAACACCAACACCAACCACCAACCAACCACCACCAACACCACCACCAACACACACCACCACCACACCACCACCAACACCACCACCACACCACCAACACCACCACCAACACCACCACCAACCCAACACCACCAACCACACCACAACACACCACCAACAACACCACCAACACCACCACCACCACCACACCACACCAACCACCACCAAACCACCACCACACCAACACCACCACCAACCACCACCACCACACCACCACCAACACCACCAACACCACCAACACCACCACCAACAACCACCAACACCACCAACACCACCACCAACACCACCAACACCACCAACACCACCAACACCACCAACACCACCACCACCCCACCACCACCACCACCAACACCACCAACACCACCACCAACACCACCAACACCACCAACACCACCACCAACACCACCAACACCACCAACACCACCACCACCACCACCAACACCACCACACCACCAACACCACCAACACCACCACCAACACCACCAACACCACCACCAACACCACCAACACACCACCAACACCACCAACACACCACCAACACCACCACCAACACCACCAACACCACCAACACCACCACCACCACCACCAACCCAACCCACCACCAACACACCACCACCAACACCACCACCAAACACCACACCAACACCACCAACACCACCACCAACCACCACCACCACACCAACAAACACACCAACACCACCAACACCACCACCAACACCACCAACACCACCACCAACACACCAACACCACACCACCACCAACACACCACACCACCAACCAACCACCAACACCCCACCACACCACCAACACCACCACCACACCACACCACCACAACACACAACCAACACCACCACCACACCACCACCAACACCACCACCAACCCACACCAACACCACCAACAACACCACCAACCCACCCCACCACACCACCAACACCACCACCAACACCACCAACCCACCACCAACACCACCACCAACCAACAACCACCACCAACCCACCAACACCCCACCACCACCACACCACCAACACCACAACACAAAACACCACCAACAACCAACACCAACCACCAACAACCACCACCAACACCACCACCACCACCACACCACCACCAACACCACCAACACCACCACCAACCCACCACCAACACCACCACCAACACCAACACACCACCACCAACACACAAACACAAACCAGCACCACCAACACAACAACAACCACCACCAACACCACCAACCAACACCACCAACACCACCAACACCAACCAACACCAACCACCCACAACCACCAACAACCACCACCAACACCACCACCAACACCACCACCAACACCACCAACAACCCAAACCACCAACACCACCACCACCACCACCAACACCACCACCAACCACACCAACACCACCACCACCACCACCACCAAACCACCACCACCAACCAACACCACCAACACACCAACAAACACACACACCACCAACACCACCACAACACACCACCAACACCACCACCAACACCACCAACACCACCACAACAACACCACCACCAACACCAACCAACACACCACCACCACCACCACACACACCCCACCACACCACACCACCACCAACACCACCAACAACCACCACACCAACACCACCACCAACACCACCAACACCACCACCAACACCACCAACCAACACCACCAACACCACCAACACACACACCAAAAAAACCCACCACCAACAACACCACACCACCACCAACACCACCAACAACCACCCCAACACCAACACCACCACCACCACCAACACCACCACCAACCACCACCACCAACACCACCAACAACCACCACCACACAACACCACCACCACACCCACACCAACACCACCACCACCCACCAACACCACCACCACAACACAACCACACACCACCAACACCACCACCAACACCACCACCAACACCACCAACACCACCAACACCACCAACCACCAACCACCCAACACCACCAACACCACCACCAACACCACCACACCACCACCAACACACCACCACAAACCACCAACACCACCACCACCACCACCAACACCACCACAAACACAACACCACCACAACACCACCACCACACCACCACCAACACCACCACCAACACACAACCACCACCACCAACACCACCACCAACACCACCAACACCACCAACACCACCAACACCACCACCACACCACCAACACCACCACCAACACCACCAACACACCACCACCAACACCACCACCAACACCACCAACACCACCACCACCACCACCAACACCACCACCAACACCAACACCACCACCACCACCACCACCAACACCACCACCACCAACACCACCACCAACACCACCACACCACCAACACCACCACCAACACCACCAACACCACCACCACCACCACCAACACCACCACCAACACCACCACAACCACACCAACACCAACACCAACACCACCACACCACCACCCCACCACCCCAACACCAACCACCAACACCAACCCACCCACCACACCACCACCACCAACCACACCACCACACCAACACCACCAAACCAACCACCAACCACACCACCACCAACACCACCAACACCACCACCAACACCACCACCAACACCAACACCACCACCAACACCACACCACACAACACCACCACCACCCCACCACCACACCACCACCACCACCAACACCACCACCAACACCACCAACACCACCACCAACACCCCACCACCACCAACCACACCACACCAACAACCACCACACCACCACCACACTACCACAACACCACCACCAACAACCACCACTACTACTACTACTACTACTACAACAACAACAACTACTACAACTACTACAACTACTACAACTATACTACAACTACTACAACTACTACTACTACTACTACTACTACTACAACTACAACTACAACAACAACTACTACTACTACTACAATCATCACTGCCATTACCACCACTGCTGCTACCATCACCAACACCACCACAACCTACATCACTACTGCCATCATCATCACTGCCGCAAACGCTACCACCACCACCACCATCACTAATCCTTGTTAATCCTGCCTGCAGTTGGTTTATCTTGTTTTTCTCTTTTTATCTGGTTTCAACATTAAAACACGTCAGCTTGTTGCTGTTTGGATTGGAATGGCTTGGACATGCAACGGAGGGATTGGGGTCAGAGGTCATCATATAGATGATGATGGTGAGGTGATGGTGATGATGATGATGATGGTGACGATGATGGTAACGATGGTGATTGTGGTGATGATGATTATGGTGTTGATGATGTTAGTAGTGGTGGTTGTGGTGGTTGTGGTGGTGGTAGTGGTGGTTGTGGTGGTGGTAGTGGGGGTGGTGGTGGTGGTAGTGGTTGTGGTGGCAGTGGTGGTGGTTGTAGAGGTGTGGTGGTGGTAGTTGTAGTGTGGTTGTGGTGGTGGTAGTGGTGTTTAGTGGTTGTGGTAGTGGGGTTGTGGTGGTGGTTGTGGTGGTGGTAGTAGGGGTTGTGTAGTGGTGGTGGTGGTGGCGGTGGTGGTGGTGGGGTTGTGGTGGTTGGTGGTGGTGGTAGTGGTTGTTGTGGTGTGTAGTGGTTGTGGTGGGGTGGTGGTGGTGGTTGTGGTGGTAGTGGTGGTTGTGGTGGTGGTGGTGGTAGTGGTTGTGGTGGTGGTGGTAGAGGTGGTTGTGGTGGTGGTTGTAGTGGTGGTTGTGGTGGTGGTAGTGGTGTTAGTGGTGGTGGTAGTGGTGGTTGTGGTGGTGGTAGTGGTGGTTGTGGTGGTGGTAGTAGGGGTTGTGGTAGTGGTGGTGGTGGTGGTTGCGGTGGTGGTGGTGGTGGTTGTGGTGGTGGTAGTGGTGGTGGTGGTGGTGGTAGTTGTGTTGTGATGATATTTTGTAATATTACTAATAATGCTGATCTTGTTATTAATCTTGCTGTTGTTGTTGTTGTTGGATGTGATGGATGTTAGATTTGGCTGCTATTTTTTGAAGGTCGGACAACAACACGAGAAGCTTATCATCTTCTCGTTCATCCTGGGGTTTAATTTGCTGCTGACAAACACATGCAGTTATTTTTGTTGTTGTTGTTGTCACCGTTATTGTTGTTCTTGTTTCAGTTGTTGTTATTTGGCAGAATGCTTAGCACACTGAGCAAAAGGCCTAACAGCATCTCATCCCATCTTTACATTTCTGAGTTCAAATTCTGCCAAGGTCAACTTTGCTTTTCATCCTTTCAGGATTGATGAAATAGGTACCAGTTATGAATTAGGGTTGATGAAATCAACTAATCCCCTTCTCACAAATTTCAAGCTTTCTGCCTTGAATAGAAAGGATTATTGTCATTATTATTATTATTATTATTATTATTGAGTGAGAGAGCAGTTCTTGCCATCAAAAGTGACGCTGGGGTACAAATATATGAAACCCAGTATACCCATCATGATTACCCATCTGATAAGGGCACATGCATCCCAAACATATCTGTGCAACATGGTGATCATATTGTTAGTGTTACTTAATATGTTTTGATAAAATTGCTCTTTCTTTGATATCACCAGAAAAAGATAATTAAAATTAATTAAAATGACAGATCTATTGGACTTTCAAAGAGGTCAAATTGTTGGTGCCCTTGTGGCAGGTGCTAGCATAACAAAAACAGCTGAAATGTTTGGTGTATCAAGAAGTACTGGCAGAAACGTTAGCACGCCGGGCGAAATGCTTAGTGGTATTTCGTCTGCCATTACATTCTGAGTTCAAATTCTGCCGAGGTCGACTTTGTCTTTCATCCTTTCGGGGTCGATAAATTAAGTACCAGTTACGCATTGGGGTCGTTGTAATCGACTTAATCCCTTTGTCTGTCCTTGTTTGTCTCCTCTATGTTTAGCCCCTTGTGGGCAATAAAGAATTAAGAAGTACTGTCTCAAAAGTAATGACAACCTTTGAGAAAGAGGGAAAAACTCCAGAAGAAAACCAAAACTTTCAGATAGAGACCATCAGACTCTTACCGTGAATTGTTTGAAAGGATTATAAAAGTACAGATCCCAAAATTACTGCAGAGCTTAATGACCACCTCGAGAACCCAGTTCCCATAGAAACTGTTTGCCAGGAGCTATACAAAGCCAGATTTTCATGGGAGGGTTGCAATCAGAAAATCACTACCTTCAAAAACAAACATTGCAAAGCATTTAGAGTGGAGTAAAAACCTACAGATTTGATCCCTAGAGCAGTGGAAGAATGTTATTTTCTTGGACGAGTCATCCTTTGCCCTATCTCCGACCACTGGCCAAGTATACATGTGGAGACAGCCAAAAGAAGCATTAGAATCAGACTGCCTTCTTCCAACTGGAGGAGGATCTGTGATGATCTGGGAGACTATATCTTAGAAATCTGCTGACCCAATGGTTTCCCTTCATGGCAGAATTAATAGTCAAGACTATTTAAGCATTTTATCTAATCACATTTATTCTATGATTGCAGAACTGTTTCCGGAGGGAAACACAATCTTTCAGGGTGATAATCTTTCCTGGGGTCAATTTGTTCGACCTAATGCAGTGCTCCAGCATGGCTGCAGTCAAATGACTGAAACAAATAAAAGAATAAAAGAATATATACACACGCGATGGGCTTCTTTCAGTTTCCATTTACTAAATCTACTCACAAGGCTTCTGTTGACCTGAGTCTATAGTAGAAGATACTTGCCTGAGGTGCCACACAGTGGGATTGAACCCAGAACCATGTGGTTGGGAAGCAAACTTCTTACCACACAGCCACCCTTGCCTGTACCTGTATAACATGTGTGTGTATGAGTGTGTGTGTGTGTGCATTGTACTGAACAGAATATAAGAAACTTCTGCAAATATAAGAAACTTCTGCAAAAAATTACTGATGTAATTAAGCGTATGAGATGGAAGGCTTTCTTTTTTGACACAGAAGCGAACACCAAGGAAAACATTTGCGATGTATAAGTACGCAGGCAAAGCAGAGTTATAACAGAGTAATTTCCCTTCATTTTTAACGGTATTTTTTCATAACATTTTCAAATAGCCAGATAACCGAAGAGATGGTGTTGTGGATTTCCACTTCGGCATCTGAAACTCAGAGTTTTATCTTGACTACCGAGTAATGTAACATATTGTATAGATAAATTTCCTCTATTTACATAATATTGAGGTCTCTTTCTTTCTTTTGTTATCTTACCGTTTTATCAATAAATCACCTCCCGGACGACGTTATTCTCAACTAAGAGCTAATACGACCTTTTTGGGATTATCGCCTAACATCGGTTGAGGACTCTCACAAACAAAAGAATCTAATATGGACGCATATCACATAGATTATTCTATGAAAAATATACCGATCCCATCAAAGGATTTTTACTCTAAGAAACTTCTGCAAAAAATTACTGATGTAATTAAGCGTATGAGATGGAAGGCTTTCTTTTTTGACACAGAAGCGAACACCAAGGAAAACATTTGCGATGTATAAGTACGCAGGCAAAGCAGAGTTATAACAGAGTAATTTCCCTTCATTTTTAACGGTATTTTTTCATAACGTTTTCAAATAGCCAGATAACCGAAGAGATGGTGTTGTGGATTTCCACTTCGGCATCTGAAACTCAGAGTTTTATCTTGACTACCGAGTAATGTAACATATTGTATAGATAAATTTCCTCTATTTACATAATATTGAGGTCTCTTTCTTTCTTTTGTTATCTTACCGTTTTATCAATAAATCACCTCCCGGACGACGTTATTCTCAACTAAGAGCTAATACGACCTTTTTGGGATTATCGCCTAACATCGGTTGAGGACTCTCACAACAAAAGAATCTAATATGGACGCATATCACATAGATTATTCTATGAAAAATATACCGATCCCATCAAAGGATTTTTACTCTAAGAAACTTCTGCAAAAAATTACTGATGTAATTAAGCGTATGAGATGGAAGGCTTTCTTTTTTGACACAGAAGCGAACACCAAGGAAAACATTTGCGATGTATAGTACGCAGGCAAAGCAGAGTTATAACAGAGTAATTTCCCTTCATTTTTAACGGTATTTTTTCATAACATTTTCAAATAGCCAGATAACCGAAGAGATGGTGTTGTGGATTTCCACTTCGGCATCTGAAACTCAGAGTTTTATCTGACTACCGAGTAATGTAACATATTTTATAGATAAATTTCCTCTATTTACATAATATTGAGGTCTCTTTCTTTCTTTTGTTATCTTACCGTTTTATCAATAAATCACCTCCCGGACGACGTTATTCTCAACTAAGAGCTAATACGACCTTTTTTGGATTATCGCCTAACATCGGTTGAGGACTCTCACAAACAAAAGAATCTAATATGGACGCATATCACATAGATTATTCTATGAAAAATATACCGATCCCATCAAAGGATTTTTACTCTAAGAAACTTCTGCAAAAAATTACTGATGTAATTAAGCGTATGAGATGGAAGGCTTTCTTTTTTGACACAGAAGCGAACACCAAGGAAAACATTTGCTATCGGATAAAATCCAAAAAATTCCCTCCTAGGATTAAAGGCTTGGAAGATTTCGAAGCGGACCTGCTGAAGATCATGAGCAAAATAAAATTTCGTAAGTCTTTTAACAATTTCCAACATAAATTGAAAAAAGATATTGATCATATAAAAAGCTCCAAGAAAAAAGCACTTTTTTCGGATAAAACCAAGAACTTATACCTGGTAGATAACAGCAAATACACACAACTCTTACACAACAGCATCATTAATAATTATACTAAGGCTAGGGCACAGACATATAACGAAATTAATAAAGAAGCTAGCGTCATCGCCGCTAAACTTAAATTAGATAAAAAAATAGAAACCCTCCCCCAAAAAGAGGCCTTTATTACTATTAAAGACCACAAAGAAAACTTCTTTCCAACCCTAAATGTAGGCTTATCAACCCAGCCAAGTCAGAACTAGGGATTATTAGCAAAGAAATTTTAGATAAAATAAATACGAAAATTAAGACCGATACTAGGCTAGTGCAATGGTCCAATAGTATAGAAGTCGTAGACTGGTTTAAAGCTATTAAGAATAAGAAAAAAGCGAGGTTTACACAATTCGATATTGTTGATTTTTATGCCTCTATCTCTAAAGAACTGCTAGATAAAGCCCTAATCTTCGCTAGTGACTTCATAGAATTAGTACCAATGATAAGGATATAATCTTCCATGCTAGAAAGACATTACTTTTCAGTGAGAATGCAAAGTGGGTAAAAAACACCGACACGGAGGGCGCTTTCGATGTGAGCATGGGTTCATATGATGGGGCAGGCATCTGTGATCTAATTGGACTCTTTCTCCTAGATACCTTCGGTAAGACATTCCCTAACGTACATTTCGCCATCTACAAAGATGATGCCCTCGCCTTAACAGCTAATACAAATGGACCAGCACAAGATCGTTTTAGGAAGGATATTATCCAGTTAATGAAACACTTCGGACTTAGTATAACTATAGACACTAACCTGACGGTTGTCAATTTCTTAGACGTTTCCTTAGATCTTAATAATAATATTTATAAGCCTTATAGGAAGCCCAATGATAGACTAAGTTATATTAATGTAGGTTCATGCCATCCCCCTATAGTATTCAAAAATTTAGTTAAAAATATTAGTAAGAGGATTTCTAGCCTCTCATCTAATGAGGACATCTTCAATAGCGTTGCCCCAGTTTATAATAAAGCTTTAAAAGATAGTGGTTTTAGCGAAAAAATAAAATACACCTATCACCAGCCCAACAATAAGGAAAAGGAATAATAGAAATAGGAAGGTCATCTGGTTTACGCCCCCTTACTCACCCGAGGTGGCCTTCAATATAGGTAAATATTTCCTAGCACTGATAGATAGACATTTTCCAGTTAACCATGCTTATAGGAAACTCTTCAATAGACACAATTAAAAATTAGTTTTAGTTCAACTACCAATTTTAAAAACATAATCAATCATAACATACAAAAAACACAAGAAGAAAACAGCTGTTCATGCAGGAATAAAGAATTGTGCCCGCTAAATGGAGCTTGCATGTCCAAGACCATCATATATGAAGCTACCGTAACTCTATAACCACTAAAGACACCGTTTCGACGAAGAAATACGTGGGCCTGACAGAGGGTAATTTCAAGGCCAGGTTCAATAACCACACTTTGAGCTTTAGGCACTGGAACAAAAGAAAAGCGACACAATTATCCAATCATATTTGGTCTTTAAGAGATAAAGGTGTCGATTATAACATACAATGGAAGATTTTGGCCAGATGTAAGCCCTATACTAACGGCAGCGGAAGGTGCGGTTTATGCGACATGGAGAGATGGCTTATCTGGAAAAGCAGCTTAGACCCTACCACATGTCTAAATACAAGGACAGAGCTTTTCGGATCATGCCCACATGTGACTAAATTTCTGTTACGTTTTTGGTCCCCTAAAGAAAACGGATAGAACATGCTTTCTGTGTTATGTCCCAAGAAGATTTTATATATTTTTATATATTTTTATGTATTTTTATATAATTTTTATGACGAAAAATGCGAGCGATGTATAAGTACGCAGGCAAAGCAGAGTTATAACAGAGTAATTTCCCTTCATTTTTAACGGTATTTTTTCATAACGTTTTCAAATAGCCAGATAACCGAAGAGATGGTGTTGTGGATTTCCACTTCGGCATCTGAAACTCAGAGTTTTATCTTGACTACCGAGTAATGTAACATATTGTATAGATAAATTTCCTCTATTTACATATATTGAGGTCTCTTTCTTTCTTTTGTTATCTTACCGTTTTATCAATATATATATATATATATAATATATATATATATATATACACACACACACACACACACATTGTATTGTCGTGTGTGGTGTGTGTATATATATATATAATTATTGTACCATAGTAAATATAGGGTATATATGATATTGTGCTGGAGTAAATAAAGGGGTTGTCATGTGATGTGGTGTGGTTATTGGTGGGGATCACACTAATCCAGATCAAAGGGATCAATTATGAAATGGATTACAGAAGTGATCATATCCCTATTGATATTTCCAGATCTAGGATTATATCTTAAGACTAGATTCGAGAATATATTCTGACTCTTCGAAGATGGTAGCAGATGATATTTCTAGAAGGTGGGTGGGGGTGGGGTGGGGTGGGGGGATTGCACAATGTTCCCTTCATTTGCTTCTTGTGGAGGTGGCAATGTTGGTGTTGCTGCTGGGGGTAGAGTAGTAGTAGTAGTAGTAGTAGTAGTAGTAGTAGTAGTAGTAGTAGTAGCAGCAGCAGCAGTAGCAACTTCACTACTGCACCTGTAGTAATAGTAGTAGTAGTAGCAGCTGCAGCAGCAGCAATTGTAGTAGTAGCAGCTGTAGTAATAGTAGTAGTAGTAGTAGAGGTAGTAGTAGTGGTAGTAGTAATAGTAATTGTTGTTGAAAGTGTTGCTGTGGTTTTGGTGGTAGTATTGCTGTTGATGGAGATAGTGTTGGTGGAGGTAGTGTTGGTGGTGGTAGAGGTAGCGTTGGTGGTGGTAGAGGTAGCGTTAAAGGTGGTGGAAGTGGCTTGGTGGTGGTGATGGAGTTAGTGTTCTTGGCGGTGTTGGTAGTAGTAGTACTAGTGTTAGTTTTAGTGGTGCTGTTGCCATTATTTCTAGAGCTGGTAGAAATAATGACCAATAATGACCGATAAACTGCTTAGCAGCATTTCGTCCGTCCTCATGTTCTGAGTTCAAATTCCACCAAAGTCCACTTTGCCTTTCATCCTTTCAGAATCAATAAATCAAGTACCAGTGAAATACTAGGGTCAAAATTTCAAGCCTTGTGCCTTTAGTAGAGAGGATTACTAATGATGATCCCCTGTACTTTCTGTACTTCACAGATGTCCCAATAATTCCAGTTGTTTCCATAGAATTCCCCTCCAAAATCAATATACCATAGGCTTCTAGTCCCATCACTTTGTTACCATGTCTTATAACAGACTCATGTGATTTAGACTTGGTCTAATCCAAGATTTCTGAAGCAATTTCTCTTTTAAAAACCCTCTTTAATGCAAATATATCTGCTTCTGTGTGTGTGTGTGTGTGTGTGTGAGTGTGTGTGTGTGTGTGTGGTGTGAATGGTGGTACATATGTGTGCGTTTATGTAGTAGTGTGTATTATTGTGTGAAGGTACGTGTATCTGTGTGAAATTTGTTTCTGTATAAAATTTAATGTATGTAAAGAGCCCCCTTTGGTCATGAAGGACAATGAATTTGCACCTAGGAAGTTCCCCTCCGAGGCACAAGTCCAGGCAAGATTGTTTATGGAAGACCAGCAGTCACACATGCATACCAGCCTCTCACTCTCCTTACCACTGATGTTATCCAAGAGAAAGGCAAAGACTGATGCAGCTTGGCACCAGTGACGTTGCAACTCATTTCTACAGATGAGTAAACTGGAGCATCATGAAATAAAGTGCCTTGCTCAAGAACACAACACACAGCCTGGCCCAGGAATTGAACTCATTACCCCATGATTGTGAGCCTGGTGCTCTCGCCACTGAGCCATGCACATTCAACCCCCCCCCCATACACTACACATATTCTATAAGGGTAAAGACCCCTTTCAGTCATGAAAGACTATGGGATTGCACCTAACCACTTGGCCATTGCACCTCACATATATATATATATATATATATATATAGATATATATAATATACATATATATATATACACATATATATATACATATATATATATATAATGTATATATATATATATATATATATACATATATATATATACACCTATATATATACATATATATATATATACATGTATATATATATATATATTATATACAATATCTATATACACATATATATATACATATATATATATATACATGTATATATATATAATATAATATATATATATATATATCATATAGATATATACACATAATATAATACATATATATATATATCATGTATATATATATATATATATATATATATATATATATATATGTATATATATATACACATATATATATGTACATATATATACATATATATATACATACATACATACATATATATATATACATATATATACATAAATATATGTATATATTATATATATATATATATATATATATATATATATATAATAATATTATATATATATATTGTAAAGTATAGAAGCCATCTTATCATGGCTAACCACATTGGGGAGGGGGTGTTACTGTAGCTTTATAGCCCCAAGAGATCTTCGTCTCTAGCTGGCTTTAGACATAATATCTGTGTCCTTGGAGTATTTGCAAAGGGAGGCCATCCCTTCCTCACAAGCCTGAGTGATACGCTCGGACTAGTTTTGGGATTGTTGTCCCTCGCCAGCTAGAGACGAAGATCTCTTGGGGCTGTAAAGCTACAGTAACATCCCCTCCTCAATGTGGTTAGCCATGATAAGATGGCTTCTATACTTTACATTATCGAGCGATTACTGTTCAATCTCATTCTGAGATTTAATTATGCTATATATATATATTATAATATATATATATTATATATATATATATATATATATATATACATATATTTATGTATATATATGTATATATATGTATGTATGTATATATATAATATATATATATGTATACAATATATATATGTATATATATAGGTGTATATATATATATATGTATATATATATGTATACATATATATATGTATATATATACAT
>NC_043022.1:5193519-5218519 GCF_006345805.1 Octopus sinensis
CTTGAATCTCTGAGATAATCCATGATTAATGTAATAAATAAGTATTACATTTGACAGTAATTTGAATTCTAAAGGGTTGAATTAGCCATATCCAGTGCTTAGATTCTACCCCTGTTTTGTTCAGTCTGGCCAAATCTGATCTCTCACACCTATCCTACAATGTCTTTCTAAAAACATACAATCACATCATAGAAATCTTGAAGCCAGAAGATAATGAAGGATTAAGCGAAAACGATGTGGGAGCTTGCTTCCTAGCTACATAGTTTTGGGTTCAGTCCCACTGCGTGGCACTTTCGGTAGGTGTCTTCCACTATAGCCCCGAGCCGACTGGAGCTTTGTGATTGAATTTGGTAGGTGGAAGAAACTGCCGTGTGTGTATGTGTGCGTGTAGGTGCTTGTGCCTCTCCGAAAGAGAGAGAGGGATGTAAATAAATAAGATTTAGAATCGAGAGAGGAGGTCAAATGTTAAAGGATCGACTCTGCTACATCCTGCCCAAATATTCCACCTGTTTTATGTTCGAACTGGCCGTATCTGACCTCTCACACCTACCCTACAATGTCTTTCTAAAAACATACAATCACATCATTGAAATCCAGCAGTTAAAAGACAATTCGTGATTAATTGAAGACAATGGCAATAAATAGGCATTAACATTCGACAGAATAAATCTGAATGCCGAATGGTTAAACATATTTAGTATTAATATATTCTTCATGTTCTGTATAAACGTGTCCACTGTTGACAAACCATTCATTAAACTAGTTGTAATTATGGTTCAACAAATGGTATTATTTCTCTGATGAAATCAGCAGACAATCGTATTCTTTGGAATAGCAAAGTGTTTCCAAGAAATAAAACGGAAATTCTGCTTCTGTTTTGGTTTTGGTTTTACCGTTTTTGTTTCCATTGCATATTGAGTAGATTTGATGATGATGATGATGATGAGTATGATGATGACGGTGGTAGTGGCGATGACAACAACTACAACAACTGTGGTGATGATAATGATGATGATGCTGTTGATGGTGGTGGTGGTGGTGGTGGTGGCAGTGACAACAATAACAATAATGATGATGATGATAGTGGTGGTGGTGGTGGCGGCAGCGGTAGTGGGGGGGTGAGAGAAGCAGTGGCAATGACGATGACGGTGATGATGACAGTGATGGTGATGATGTTGAAGATGGCCGTGTGGTTAAGAAGCTTGCTTTGCAGCCATGCTGGTTTGGGGTTCTGTCTCACCGCATGGCACTTTGGGCCAGCTTAAAGCTTTCTGAGTGGATTTGGTAGATGGAAACTGTATAGAAGCCTATTGTATCTACAAATATATATATATGTATATATGTGTGTGTCTTTGTGCCTGTGTTACACTACTTGATGTCCAGTGTTGGTTCGTTTGTGTCCCTGTGGCTTAAAGGTCTGGCAAAAGGCATTCAAAGAATAAGTTACCTGACTTAAAAATAATATAAGTACTTGGGTTGATTTCTTCAAAAAAACCCTTCAAAGCTGTGCTCTAGCATGGCTGCAATCCAATGAGTAATATTTTACATAGCCTATCTGTCTGTCATCATCATCATCAGGTGTGGCTGTGTGGTGAGAAGTCTGCTTGACAACCACATAGTTCTGGGTTCCGTCCCACTGTGTGGCACCTTGGAAAAGTGCTTTCTACTATAGCCTTAATCTGATAAAAGCCTAGCGAGTGGATTTGGTCAATGGAAGCTAGAAGAATCACCATATATCCAGGCCTATTCCCTATTTTTTTCTTTTTAGGAGGGAGCAGCCACAAGGCACACACCATTCATTTCCCAGTTCTTTACTCAGATCAAAGCCTAGAAAGCAAACCTCTGATATCAGCAACAGGCCCCGACAGCATGTACTGGTTTACCCCCGCCGCATCATACTGGTTCTGTACCCCTTTGAGCAACATCAGAATTCACTCAGCCATCGACAAACACTCTCCAAGCTTTCCTATCATTTATAAACTCTCTTGCCTCTCTCACTCCAACACTTCTGACCACCAAAGCTTTCCTCACTCCATCCATCTACACAAACCAAGGTCTGCCTCTGGTTCTGCTGCGTACCACTTCTGCTTTCATTCAAGGGGTGTGGAGCCACTTGTCCTGGGTATGGCTCAAAACTACATCCTGTAGTGGGATCCTGGGGCCCTGGTTTCAGGGTTTGAGGAGTGTGGAACCACCTCTTAGCCACTATTGTTCCCAGGTCTGCTCTGGCCTGGAGTGGTAGCACCTGTAAGGGTCCCAGCTTTTGGTTAACTAGCAACCCCCACCTTGTGACTGGGAGGGGGGACTGGTAGAATGCAGTCACCGTATTCCCTGCTTGGCGTAAGCGGCAACTAAAAGGGGCAGGAGCGAAGGGACTGAGAATCCACTCCTAGTAATTTCATATTCCTAAAAGGACAACAAGAAAACAAGGGGGTGGGAGAAGATTAGCACCTAATATCATCCTAAAGGTACAAGGGTCTAGAAGAAGCCCATCATATATATATATATTAGAGAAAAAATGAATAGAAATGACTTTTCTGATAATTTTTTCACTTTAATAATTAAATGTTTATATATAATTATTAAAGTGGAAAAATTATCAGAAAAACCGTTTCTATTAATTTTTTAAACATATGTAATATTGTACCAAGGGTTTTCTATTTCTTATTCTACTATATATATATATATACAATTGCAGCGTGGAAGGTGTTTATAAGCCATTTAAGAAACACACAAAAACCGTTCAAAATATTTTGACAAATTAAACTTAAATGTTGAAGTGAATCGAACGGCTTTTGTGTGTTTCTTAAATGGCTTATAAATACCTTCCACGCTGCAATTGTTTTCGTTTCAGCACACGATCTCAGATCAAATTACTTGCTATTCGAGTACATCTCCGTTATATATATATATATATATATGTGGCACTGCGTCGATTACGATGATGAGGTTTTCAGTTGATCTGATCAATGGAACAACCTGCTTGTGAAATTAATGTGCAAGTGGCTGAGTACTCCGTGTGTGTTTGCGCACGTGTGTTGTGTGTGTGTGTGTCTGTGTGTGAGTGTGTGTGAGTGTGTGTGTGTTTATCACCCCATCATCACTTGATAACTGGTGATGGTACGTTTATATCCCCATAACTTAGCGGTTTTGGCAAAAGAGAATAACAGAATAAGTACCACACTTTAAAAAGAAATAGTCCGGGGATCAATTCATTCAACTAAACAATTCTTCAAAGTGTTGCTCCAGTATGGCCGCAGTTGAATGACTGAAACAAGTGAAAGATAAAAGAAAAAAACATAAAAACTAGAATGTGTAGGAAAGCTGTTTGAGGAACGAAATACAGGAGGTATTGGTTGCTATTTCTAGCAGATTGAATAACCACATAAAAACCCCTTCATCTGCTTGTGAAAGAATTTGCTTCTTCATTATGCTACCGCAAACCATCAGGTTTTCACTTTTTATCAAATTTCATGTTTGTTTTTTTTGTATCAGTGCCAAAGTCTGTGTATTTTGGAAACGTCAACTCACTAATCCGTTCTCTATTCTGTGAAAAAACTTCTGAAAGTTTATCTGGAATTGTTTCACGCTTTTGGTTTCCTTCAAGGATTCAAGTCACTTACATGGTATTGCAAAAGAACGTGTTCTAAACATTCTAATCTTATTGCTGTATGTTCTGAAGAATTTGTGAGGAAGTTTCTGTGAGAAGAACTCTGAGAATTTAGTAAGGTTTTAAAAGCTAATCTGACACAAAACAGCATTCTGTGCTGCTTTAGGTTTTGCTGTCTGATAGCAGACAACCAATCAGAAAGTAGAAATTAATTCAACATTGAACCACAAAACCAGATGGAGAAGTGGGAACCGTCATTTCCAAAATCTCCACCAATACTTGCTACAATCATGTCTTTGCTGTCTCTAAACATACCCGTGTAAAAAGCAGCTATGCCTGTGCTGGTGTCACATTAAAAGTACCCCTGCTGGTGCCACATAACAAGCACCTGTGCTGGTGCCATGTAAGAAGCATTTGTGCCTGTGCAGGTGTCACTTTACAGGTACCTGTGCTGGTGCCATATAAAAAGTGCCTGTGCCGGAGTCACTTTACAGGTACCTGTGTGGGTGTCACTTAAAGAGTACCTGTGCTGGTGCCATGTAAAAAGTGCCTGTGCCGGTGTCACTTTACAGGTACCTGTGCTGGTGCCATGTAAAAGTGCCTGTGACGGTGTCACTTTACAGGTACCTGTGCTGGTGCCATGTAAAAGTGCCTGTGACGGTGTCACTTTACAGGTACCTGTGCTGGTGCCATGTAAAAAGTGCCTGTGCCGGTGTCACTTTACAGGTACCTGTGCTGGTGCCATGTAAAAGTGCCTGTGACGGTGTCACTTTACAGGTACCTGTGCTGGTGCCATGTAAAAAGTGCCTGTGACGGTGTCACTTTACAGGTACCTGTGCTGGTGCCATGTAAAAAGTGCCTGTGCCGGTGTCACTTTACAGGTACCTGTGCTGGTGCCATGTAAAAAGTGCCTGTGACGGTGTCACTTTACAGGTACCTGTGCTGGTGCCATGTAAAAAGTGCCTGTGACGGTGTGTCACTTTACAGGTACCTGTGCTGGTGCCATGTAAAAAGTGCCTGTGACGGTGTCACTTTACAGGTACCTGTGCTGGTGCCATGTAAAAAGTGCCTGTGACGGTGTCACTTTACAGGTACCTGTGCTGGTGCCATGTAAAAAGTGCCTGTGACGGTGTCACTTTACAGGTACCTGTGCTGGTGCCATATAAAAAGTGCCTGTGCCGGAGTCACTTTACAGGTACCTGTGTGGGTGTCACTTAAAGAGTACTGTGCTGGTGCCATGTAAAAGTGCCTGTGCCGGTGTCACTTTACAGGTACCTGTGCTGGTGCCATGTAAAAGTGCCTGTGCCGGTGTCACTTTACAGGTACCTGTGCTGGTGCCATGTAAAAAGTGCCTGTGACGGTGTCACTTTACAGGTACCTGTGCTGGTGCCATGTAAAAAGTGCCTGTGCCGGTGTCACTTTACAGGTACCTTGTGCTGGTGCCATGTAAAAAGTGCTTGTGACGGTGTCACTTTACAGGTACCTGTGCTGGTGCCATGTAAAAAGTGCCTGTGACGGTGTCACTTTACAGGTACCTGTGCTGGTGCCATGTAAAAAGTGCCTGTGACGGTGTCACTTTACAGGTACCTGTGCTGGTGCCATGTAAAAAGTGCCTGTGACGGTGTCACTTTACAGGTACCTGTGCTGGTGCCATGTAAAAAGTGCCTGTGCCAGTGTCACTTTACAGGTACCTGTGCTGGTGCCATGTAAAAGTGCCTGTGACGGTGTCACTTTACAGGTACCTGTGCTGGTGCCATGTAAAAAGTGCCTGTGACGGTGTCACTTTACAGGTACCTGTGCTGGTGCCATGTAAAAAGTGCCTGTGACGGTGTCACTTTACAGGTACCTGTGCTGGTGCCATGTAAAAAGTGCCTGTGACGGTGTCACTTTACAGGTACCTGTGCTGGTGCCATATAAAAAGTGCCTGTGCCGGAGTCACTTTACAGGTACCTGTGTGGGTGTCACTTAAAGAGTACCTGTGCTGGTGCCATGTAAAAAGTGCCTGTGCCGGTGTCACTTTACAGGTACCTGTGCTGGTGCCATGTAAAAAGTGCCTGTGCCGGTGTCACTTTACAGGTACCTGTGCTGGTGCCATGTAAAAAGTGCCTGTGACGGTGTCACTTTACAGGTACCTGTGCTGGTGCCATGTAAAAAGTGCCTGTGCCGGTGTCACTTTACAGGTACCTGTGCTGGTGCCATGTAAAAAGTGCCTGTGACGGTGTCACTTTACAGGTACCTGTGCTGGTGCCATGTAAAAAGTGCCTGTGACGGTGTCACTTTACAGGTACCTGTGCTGGTGCCATGTAAAAAGTGCCTGTGCCGGTGTCACTTTACAGGTACCTGTGCTGGTGCCATGTAAAAAGTGCCTGTGTGTGACGGTGTCACTTTACAGGTACCTGTGCTGGTGCCATGTAAAAAGTGCCTGTGACGGTGTCACTTTACAGGTACCTGTGCTGGTGCCATGTAAAAAGTGCCTGTGACGGTGTCACTTTACAGGTACCTGTGCTGGTGCCATGTAAAAAGTGCCTGTGACGGTGTCACTTTACAGGTACCTGTGCTGGTGCCATGTAAAAGTGCCTGTGACAGTGTCACTTTACAGGTACCTGTGCTGGTGCCATGTAAAAAGTGCCTGTGACGGTGTCACTTTACAGGTACCTGTGTGGGTGTCACTTAAAGAGTACCTGTGGTGGTGCCATGTAAAAATGCCTGTGACGGTGTCACTTTACAGGTACCTGTGCCGGTGTCACTTTAACAGGTACCTGTGCTGGTGCCATCTAAAAAGTGCCTGTGCTGGTGTCACTTTACAGGTACCTGTGCTGGTGCCATGTAAAAGTGCCTGTGCCGGTTTCACTTTACAGGTACCTTGTGCTGGTGCCATGTAAAAAGTGCCTGTGCTGGTGTCACTTTACAGGTACCTGTGCTGGTGCCATGTAAAAAGTGCCTGTGCCGGTGTCACTTTACAGGTACCACCTGTGCTGGTGCCATGTAAAAGTGCCTGTGCTGGTGTCACTTTACAGGTACCTGTGCTGTGGTGCCATGTAAAAAGTGCTGTGCTGGTGTCACTTTACAGGTACCTGTGCTGGTGCCATGTAAAAAGTGCCTGTGCTGGTGTCACTTTACAGGTACCTGTGTGCTGGTGCCATGTAAAAGTGCCTGTGCCGGTTTCACTTTACAGGTACCTGTGCGGGTGCCATGTAAAAAGTGCCTGTGCTGGTGTCACTTTACAGGTACCTGTGCTGGTGCCATGTAAAAGTGCCTGTGCTGGTGTCACTTTACAGGTACCTGTGCTGGTGCCATGTAAAAAGTGCCTGTGCTGGTGTCACTTTACAGGTACCTGTGCTGGTGCCATGTAAAAAGTGCCTGTGCTGGTGTCACTTTACAGGTACCTGTGCTGGTGCCATGTAAAAAGTGCCTGTGTGCTGGTGTCACTTTACAGGTACCTGTGCTGGTGCCATGTAAAAAGTGCCTGTGACGGTGTCACTTTACAGGTACCTGTGCTGGTGCCATGTAAAAAGTGCCTGTGCCGGTGTCACTTTACAGGTACCTGTGCTGGTGCCATGTAAAAAGTGCCTGTGACGGTGTCACTTTACAGGTACCTGTGCTGGTGCCATGTAAAAAGTGCCTGTGACGGTGTCACTTTACAGGTACCTGTGCTGGTGCCATGTAAAAAAGTGCTGTGACGGTGTCACTTTACAGGTACCTGTGCTGGTGCCATGTAAAAAGTGCCTGTGACGGTGTCACTTTACAGGTACCTGTGCTGGTGCCATGTAAAAAGTGCCTGTGCCAGTGTCACTTTACAGGTACCTGTGCTGGTGCCATGTAAAAAGTGCCTGTGACGGTGTCACTTTACAGGTACCTGTGCTGGTGCCATGTAAAAAGTGCCTGTGACGGTGTCACTTTACAGGTACCTGTGCTGGTGCCATAAAAAGTGCCTGTGACGGTGTCACTTTACAGGTACCTGTGCTGGTGCCATGTAAAAAGTGCCTGTGACGGTGTCACTTTACAGGTACCTGTGCTGGTGCCATGAAAAAGTGCCTGTGACGGTGTCACTTTACAGGTACCTGTGCTGGTGCCATATAAAAAGTGCCTGTGCCGGAGTCACTTTACAGGTACCTGTGTGGGTGTCACTTAAAGAGTACCTGTGCTGGTGCCATGTAAAAAGTGCCTGTGCCGGTGTCACTTTACAGGTACCTGTGCTGGTGCCATGTAAAAAGTGCCTGTGCCGGTGTCACTTTACAGGTACCTGTGCTGGTGCCATGTAAAAAGTGCCTGTGACGGTGTCACTTTACAGGTACCTGTGCTGGTGCCATGTAAAAAGTGCCTGTGCCGGTGTCACTTTACAGGTACCTGTGCTGGTGCCATGTAAAAAGTGCCTGTGACGGTGTCACTTTACAGGTACCTGTGCTGGTGCCATGTAAAAAGTGCCTGTGACGGTGTCACTTTACAGGTACCTGTGCTGGTGCCATGTAAAAAGTGCCTGTGGCCGGTGTCACTTTACAGGTACCTGTGCTGGTGCCATGTAAAAAGTGCCTGTGACGGTGTCACTTTACAGGTACCTGTGCTGGTGCCATGTAAAAAGTGCCTGTGACGGTGTCACTTTAACAGGTACCTGTGCTGGTGCCATGTAAAAAGTGCCTGTGACGGTGTCACTTTACAGGTACCTGTGCTGGTGCCATGTAAAAAGTGCCTGTGACGGTGTCACTTTACAGGTACCTGTGCTGGTGCCATGTAAAAAGTGCCTGTGACGGTGTCACTTTACAGGTACCTGTGCTGGTGCCATGTAAAAAGTGCCTGTGACGGTGTCACTTTACAGGTACCTGTGTGGGTGTCACTTAAAGAGTACCTGTGGTGGTGCCATGTAAAAAGTACCTGTGCCGGTGTCATTTTACAGGTACCTGTGCCGGTGTCACTTTACAGGTACCTGTGCTGGTGCCATCTAAAAAGTGCCTGTGCTGGTGTCACTTTACAGGTACCTGTGCTGGTGCCATGTAAAAAGTGCCTGTGCCGGTTTCACTTTACAGGTACCTGTGCTGGTGCCATGTAAAAAGTGCCTGTGCTGGTGTCACTTTACAGGTACCTGTGCGGGTGCCATGTAAAAAGTGCCTGTGCCGGTGTCACTTTACAGGTACCTGTGCTGGTGCCATGTAAAAAGTGCCTGTGCTGTGTGTCACTTTACAGGTACCTGTGCTGTGCCATGTAAAAAGTGCCTGTGCTGGTGCACTTTCACTTTACAGCGTACCGGTGCCTGTGCTGGGTGCACTTTATGTAGGAAAAAGTGCCTGTGCTTTCACTGTCACTCTGAGTCAGTCATGTAACAAGTCCTGTGTGCTGTTCATGTCAGGTACCAGCCTGTGTGCTTTCATCACTTACAGGTTACCTGCGGGTGGTGCCGGTGGTCATGTAAAAGTGCCTGTGCTGGTGTCACTTTACAGTACCTGTGGCTGGTGCCATGTAAAAAGTGCCTGTGCTGGTGTCACTTTACAGGTACCTGTGCTGGTGCCATGTAAAAAGTGCCTGTGCTGGTGTCACTTTATACATGTCCTGTGCTGGTGCCATGTAAAAAGTGCCTGTGCTGGTGTCACTTTACAGTACCTGTGCTGGTGCCATGTAAAAAGTGCCTGTGCCGGTTTCACTTTACAGGTACCTGTGCGTGTGCCATGTAAAATGCCTGTGCTGGTCCACTTTACAGGTACCTGTGCTGGTGCCATGTAAAAAGTGCCTGTGCCGGTGTCACTTTACAGGTACCTGTGCTGGTGCCATGTAAAAAGTGCCTGTGCCGGTGTCACTTTACAGGTACCTGTGCTGGTGCCATGTAAAAAGTGCCTGTGCCGGTGTCACTTTACAGGTACCTGTGCTGTGCCATCTAAAAAGTGCCTGTGCCGGTGTCACTTTACAGGTACCTGTGCTGGTGCCATGTAAAAAGTCCTGTGCCGGTGTCACTTTACAGGTACCTGTGCTGGTGCCATGTAAAAGTGCCTGTGCCGGTGTCACTTTACAGGTACCTGTGCTGGTGCCATGTAAAAAGTGCCTGTGCCGGTGTCACTTTACAGGTACCTGTGCTGGTGCCATCTAAAAAGTGCCTGTGCCGGTGTCACTTTACAGGTATCTGTGCTGGTGCCATGTAAAAAGTGCCTGTGCCGGTGTCACTTTACAGGTACCTGTGCTGGTGCCATCTAAAAAGTGCCTGTGCCGGTGTCACTTTACAGGTATCTGTGCTGGTGCCATGTAAAAGTGCCTGTGCCGGTGTCACTTTACAGGTACCTGTGCTGGTGCCATCTAAAAAGTGCCTGTCCGGTGTCACTTTACAGGTACCTGTGCTGGTGCCATGTAAAAGTGCCTGTGCGGTGTCACTTACAGGTACCTGTGTGCTGGTGCCATCTAAAAAGTGCCTGTGCCGCGGTGTCACTTTACAGGTACCTGTGCTGGTGCCATGTAAAAGTGCCTGTGCCGGTGTCACTTTACAGGTACCTGTGCTGTGCCATGTAAAAAGTGCCTGTGCCGGTGTCACTTTACAGGTACCTGTGCTGGTGCCATGTAAAAAGTGCCTGTGCCGTTGTCACTTTACAGGTACCTGTGCTGGTGCCATCTAAAAAGTGCCTGTGCCGGTGTCACTTTACAGGTATCTGTGCTGGTGCCATGTAAAAAGTGCCTGTGCCGGTGTCACTTTACAGGTACCTGTGCTGGTGCCATCTAAAAAGTGCCTGTGCCGTGGTGTCACTTTACAGGTATCTGTGCTGGTGCCATGTAAAAAGTGCCTGTGCCGGTGTCACTTTACAGGTATCTGTGCTGGTGCCATGTAAAAAGTGCCTGTGCCGGTGTCACTTTACAGGTACCTGTGCTGGTGCCATCTAAAAAGTGCCTGTGCTGGTGTCACTTTACAGGTACCTGTGCTGGTGCCATGTAAAAAGTGCCTGTGCCGGTGTCACTTTACAGGTACCTGTGCTGGTGCCATGTAAAAAGTGCCTGTGACGGTGTCACTTTACAGGTACCTGTGCTGGTGCCATGTAAAAAGTGCCTGTGACGGTGTCACTTTACAGGTACCTGTGCTGGTGCCATGTAAAAAGTGCCTGTGACGGTGTCACTTTACAGGTACCTGTGCTGGTGCCATGTAAAAAGTGCCTGTGACGGTGTCACTTTACAGGTACCTGTGCTGGTGCCATGTAAAAAGTGCCTGTGACGGTGTCACTTTACAGGTACCTGTGCTGGTGCCATGTAAAAAGTGCCTGTGACGGTGTCACTTTACAGGTACCTGTGTGGGTGTCACTTAAAGAGTACCTGTGGTGGTGCCATGTAAAAAGTACCTGTGCCGGTGTCATTTTACAGGTACCTGTGCCGGTGTCACTTTACAGGTACCTGTGCTGGTGCCATCTAAAAAGTGCCTGTGCTGGTGTCACTTTACAGGTACCTGTGCTGGTGCCATGTAAAAAGTGCCTGTGCCGGTTTCACTTTACAGGTACCTGTGCTGGTGCCATGTAAAAAGTGCCTGTGCTGGTGTCACTTTACAGGTACCTGTGCGGGTGCCATGTAAAAAGTGCCTGTGCCGGTGTCACTTTACAGGTACCTGTGCTGGTGCCATGTAAAAAGTGCCTGTGCTGGTGTCACTTTACAGGTACCTGTGCTGGTGCCATGTAAAAAGTGCCTGTGCTGGTGTCACTTTACAGGTACCTGTGCTGGTGCCATGTAAAAAGTGCCTGTGCTGGTGTCACTTTACAGGTACCTGTGCTGGTGCCATGTAAAAAGTGCCTGTGCCGGTTTCACTTTACAGGTACCTGTGCGGGTGCCATGTAAAAAGTGCCTGTGCTGGTGTCACTTTACAGGTACCTGTGCCGGTGCCATGTAAAAAGTGCCTGTGCTGGTGTCACTTTACAGGTACCTGTGCTGGTGCCATGTAAAAAGTGCCTGTGCTGGTGTCACTTTACAGGTACCTGTGCTGGTGCCATGTAAAAAGTGCCTGTGCTGGTGTCACTTTACAGGTACCTGTGCTGGTGCCATGTAAAAAGTGCCTGTGCCGGTTTCACTTTACAGGTACCTGTGCGGGTGCCATGTAAAAAGTGCCTGTGCTGGTGTCACTTTACAGGTACCTGTGCTGGTGCCATCTAAAAAGTGCCTGTGCCGGTGTCACTTTACAGGTACCTGTGCTGGTGCCATGTAAAAAGTGCCTGTGCCGGTGTCACTTTACAGGTACCTGTGCTGGTGCCATGTAAAAAGTGCCTGTGCCGGTGTCACTTTACAGGTACCTGTGCTGGTGCCATCTAAAAAGTGCCTGTGCCGGTGTCACTTTACAGGTACCTGTGCTGGTGCCATGTAAAAAGTGCCTGTGCCGGTGTCACTTTACAGGTACCTGTGCTGGTGCCATGTAAAAAGTGCCTGTGCCGGTGTCACTTTACAGGTACCTGTGCTGGTGCCATGTAAAAAGTGCCTGTGCCGGTGTCACTTTACAGGTACCTGTGCTGGTGCCATCTAAAAAGTGCCTGTGCCGGTGTCACTTTACAGGTATCTGTGCTGGTGCCATGTAAAAAGTGCCTGTGCCGGTGTCACTTTACAGGTACCTGTGCTGGTGCCATCTAAAAAGTGCCTGTGCCGGTGTGTCACTTTACAGGTATCTGTGCTGGTGCCATGTAAAAAGTGCCTGTGCCGGTGTCACTTTACAGGTACCTGTGCTGGTGCCATCTAAAAAGTGCCTGTGCCGGTGTCACTTTACAGGTACCTGTGCTGGTGCCATGTAAAAAGTGCCTGTGCCGGTGTCACTTTACAGGTACCTGTGCTGGTGCCATCTAAAAAGTGCCTGTGCCGGTGTCACTTTACAGGTACCTGTGCTGGTGCCATGTAAAAAGTGCCTGTGCCGGTGTCACTTTACAGGTACCTGTGCTGGTGCCATGTAAAAAGTGCCTGTGCCGGTGTCACTTTAACAGGTACCTGTGCTGGTGCCATGTAAAAAGTGCCTGTGCCGGTTTCACTTTACAGGTACCTGTGCGGTGCCATGTAAAAAGTGCCTGTGCTGTGTCACTTTACAGGTACCTGTGCCGGTGCCATGTAAAAAGTGCCTGTGCTGGTGTCACTTTACAGGTACCTGTGCTGGTGCCATGTAAAAAGTGCCTGTGCTGGTGTCACTTTACAGGTACCTGTGCTGGTGCCATGTAAAAATGCCTGTGCTGGTGTCACTTTACAGGTACCTGTGCTGGTGCCATGTAAAAAGTGCCTGTGCCGGTTTCACTTTACAGGTACCTGTGCGGGTGCCATGTAAAAAGTGCCTGTGCTGGTGTCACTTTACAGGTACCTGTGCTGGTGCCATCTAAAAAGTGCCTGTGCCGGTGTCACTTTACAGGTACCTGTGCTGGTGCCATGTAAAAAGTGCCTGTGCCGGTGTCACTTTACAGGTACCTGTGCTGGTGTGGCTGTGCCATTAAAAAGTGCCTGTGCCGGTGTCACTTTACAGGTACCTGTGCTGGTGCCATCTAAAAAGTGCCTGTGCCGGTGTCACTTTACAGGTACCTGTGCTGGTGCCATGTAAAAAGTGCCTGTGCCGGTGTCACTTTACAGGTACCTGTGCTGGTGCCATGTAAAAAGTGCCTGTGCCGGTGTCACTTTACAGGTACCTGTGCTGGTGCCATGTAAAAAGTGCCTGTGCCGGTGTCACTTTACAGGTACCTGTGCTGGTGCCATCTAAAAAGTGCCTGTGCCGGTGTCACTTTACAGGTATCTGTGCTGGTGCCATGTAAAAAGTGCCTGTGCCGGTGTCACTTTACAGGTACCTGTGCTGGTGCCATCTAAAAAGTGCCTGTGCCGGTGTCACTTTACAGGTATCTGTGCTGGTGCCATGTAAAAAGTGCCTGTGCCGGTGTCACTTTACAGGTACCTGTGCTGGTGCCATCTAAAAAGTGCCTGTGCCGGTGTCACTTTACAGGTACCTGTGCTGTGCCATGTAAAAAGTGCCTGTGCCGGTGTCACTTTACAGGTACCTGTGCTGGTGCCATCTAAAAAGTGCCTGTGCCGGTGTCACTTTACAGGTACCTGTGCTGGTGCCATGTAAAAAGTGCCTGTGCCGGTGTCACTTTACAGGTACCTGTGCTGGTGCCATGTAAAAAGTGCCTGTGCCGGTGTCACTTTACAGGTACCTGTGCTGGTGCCATGTAAAAATGCCTGTGCCGGTGTCACTTTACAGGTACCTGTGCTGGTGCCATCTAAAAAGTGCCTGTGCCGGTGTCACTTTACAGTACCTGTGCTGGTGCCATGTAAAAAGTGCCTGTGCCGGTGTCACTTTACAGGTACCTGTGCTGGTGCCATCTAAAAAGTGCCTGTGCCGGTGTCACTTTACAGGTATCTGTGCTGGTGCCATGTAAAAAGTGCCTGTGCCGGTGTCACTTTACAGGTATCTGTGCTGGTGCCATGTAAAAAGTGCCTGTGCCGGTGTCACTTTACAGGTACCTGTGCTGGTGCCATCTAAAAAGTGCCTGTGCTGGTGTCACTTTACAGGTACCTGTGCTGGTGCCATGTAAAAAGTGCCTGTGCCGGTGTCACTTTACAGGTACCTGTGCTGGTGTCACATAACAAGCACCTGCACTGCTGCCATGTAAAATGCATCTGTGATTGTGCCACATAAAAAGTGCCTGTGCTGGTGTCACATTAAAACTACTTGTGTTGGTGTCACATTAAAACTACTTGTGCTGGTGCCATATAAAAAGCATCTGTGCCTGTGTCAGGTAAATAGTGCCTGAACTGGTGTCACCTTAAAAGAACCTGTGCTGGTGTCAATTAAAGAGCACTGTACCTGTGTCACATAAAATGTGCCAGTGCTGAGTCACATTAAAAGTACCTGTGCTGGTGGTACATATCAAACACCCCTGCTGGTGCCATGTAAAAAGCATCTATGCCTGTGCTGATGTGTCACATTATATGGAGCCTGTGCTGGTGCCACATAAAAACCACCTGTGCCAGTGCCATGTTAAATGCACCTCTGACTGTGCCGCATAAAAAGTACCTGTGTTGGTGTCACATTAAAAGTACCTGTGCTGTTGTCACAGAATGAGCACCTGTGCTGGTGCCGTGTAAAAAGCATCCAGCACACTCTGTGAAGTGTTTGGTGCTAGGAAGGGCATCCAGCTGAAGAAACCTCTCCAAAATAGACTGTAGGACCTGGCGTGGCTCCTGGTATTTCCAACTCCTGTCAAGGTGTCCAACCCATGCCAGCATGGAAAACAGATGCTAAATGATGATGATAATGATGATGATGATGATGATGATGATAATGATGGTGGTGAAGATGATGGTGATGATGATGATGAAGAGGAGGAGGAGAAGGATGATGACGACGACAACAAAAATGCCAGCAAAGTTGAAATGACTATTAAACATGTTTGCAGATGTGGCTGTGTGGTTAAGAAGTTTGCTTTGCAATCACAGGGTTGTGAGTTCCATCTTTTACCAAGTTCTTTTGTCTTGGGTTGACTGATGTCTTTTGATTGATATTTGATTGACAGAAACTTCAGAAGCTCATCATATGTATTAGAATATCTGTATATAAATATGTGTGTGTGTTTGTGTGTTTATATAATTTAGATGGATATATATATATATATATCACGTGATCACGTGACCGACCAGACCATCAGATGCTGTTACACATCGCTGGTCACAATGCATTCGCATTGTTTTAGCCTTCGAATGACGCCACCCCGCTGGCTAAGTGAGCAGGCCAACAGAAGAAAGAGTGATGAAAGAGTACAGCAGGGATCACTACCCCCTGCTGGAGCGTCGTGGAGCTTTTAGGTGTTTTCGCTCAATAAACACTCACAACGCCCGGTCTGGGAATCGAAACCGCAATCCTGTGACCGCGAGTCCGCTGCCCTAACCACTGGGCCATTGTGCCTCCTTTTATATATATATATATATATATATACACACACACACACACACACACACCCAGAGACACACCTAGACATGACAGAAGTAAATTGACACCCTTATGATCATTATTATAATCATTATTTATTTTAATCTGAAATTATTCTTTCACATTATTTATTAATTATTATAATTTGAATATTTAGTATTTAGTAGACATGTCCTTTGCATTTTCCAATGCAACGACCCTATAAGGCATGTTACTGATCAGATGATGAATATTCTCTTACAAAATTTCTTTCCAAGTTTCATGCAGTAATCTCAAAAGATCTGGCTTTGAAGAGGATTTCTTGTTCTTTTTATGAGGTGTCCTCTCCATTATGCCCCAGAGGTGTTCAATAGGGTTCATATCTGGTGACTGGCTTCACCATGGAAGCTTTTTAATGCCATTCTCATCTAACAAATCTTGGGTCATTTTAGCCCCATCTTCCATGAATAAAGAGTCTTCTTTAATCATTTAACAACTGGAGAAGATTGGAAGGAGTCTTTTCTGCAGTATGGACACATATTTATTTGAGTTTATCTTTCCCTCACACTCCACCAGCTCTGATCAACCATTGCTCTAAATTGCTCCCCAGACCATCACAGAATAGCTGCCATGTTTTGTTGTTGGCTGCAATCTTTTTACATCAAATTCTTGATCACAGAGTTTCCAGACCCACACTCAACCACTGTCAGGAAATACAGCAAATCTGGATTTATGTTCATCTGAGTTAACTCCCCTTACATTAACTCTCGTTTCATTTTGCACTTCATATTACTTGAGGTTGGTTGAATAAGTTCTAAACATAGTAATGGCCATTGATATAATCAACAGAAGCTCTAGAACAGGGGTTCCCAACTGGTGGCTCCTGACCCCCTGAGGGGTCACGTAGCCTTGCTAGAAGTGGCTTGGGATAATATTAATTTCATAAAATGTAAATGAAACTGCTGATAGTAAGGGGGCGCGTGGGTTTCAAGCTTTTGCATTATGGGTCGCGAGTGCAAAGACATTGGGAACTGCTGCTCTAGAATGTGATGCTCCAGCATGGCTGCAGTAAACAAAAAATGTAAAATAATGGAATTCAGCCGGAAATCTCTTTTTGGTATCAGAAAGAAGTTTTCTTATTGTAAATGGCAGTAATACAATGAAAAAACTTTTAAGTGATTGATTTACCAGGAAAAGGTGTTAACTCCTTTGTTGCAGACAAATAGCCATATGTTTCATCCTGACAGGTTTTCAAAGGAATGGAAAATTACAATTAAAAATGCAGAGGAATATTTAAATGCAAGGATACTGTAAATGTAGATGAAGAAATTTTAAATTGAATGAAAGAGAAGTCTATGAAGTGCAGAGAAAATATGCTGCAATAGAGTCAGATGGAGATAAACAGAATTGTTGTGAGAAATGTATTTATATGTGAAGTGAGATTGGAGTCTGTGTAAATAGAGAAGTTTTGATGAAATTACATGACTGAAAACAAAAGGAGAAAGTGAGAAAGTAACAGATGACAAAGAGAAGTGGAAATAATAATTCATTTTTTTGTAAATCGGGTGAAATAACACAGGTGTGTAAATATTTTACCTGACAGGAAAATAAAGGGTGCAGCAAAAAAAAAATCTTGCTCATTTTACAGATTGTTAAACATTTAAGTAGCAAACGTGTGAAAAGCACCCATCTAAACCATGATGGTAATTGAAAAAAAATGATAAAATATTAGCTACAGTGTGTCTGGGCTAAATTTGATAATCTGCAAAGAAGGAAAAGAAAACAGATTCTCATCCAAAGACAAATGTATTTTAAAAATCAAAAAATATCAATTAGATTTTGGCAGGGAAATAACAGTTTACTCAAAGTAGCTTCCTTCACCTTCCAGCCATGGCCTCCAAACAGCTCTGGAACATGGTATATGCATTCCTCACTGTATCACTGTGAAGATCTTTAAATGCCTCCTTGATCTTGGCCACCAGCTCAGCCTTGGTGCTGCAAGCAGAGCAGTTGGTGTCTTCCTCAACCATTCATCCATGCCCAACACATGGAAATCCATGAGATTACAATTGAAGAACTTAGGAGGTCAGAAATTGGGGCTGGTGGAATTGTAGAAATTCTCCAACAATCATTTCTGATTCTTTCTCGAGATATGGCAAGGAACCGAATCTTGCTGCCATGCATATGGCCTTCCAACAGCAATCCTCTCCAGCCAGGGTTTGGCCTCAATGTTCAGCAGCTTTGCATAACTGCCTGAATTGAGCCTAAGGCCCTGTTCAAAGATGTGGGGCAGCATGATGTTACCCTCACTGGAGGTAAAGCCAAAGACCATCACAGTTTGGGGGAACTCGGTTTTCATGACGTCCATGTCATGTCCTAAGCCTTTACAGTGTTCATGGAACAATGAGCAGCAGTCATGATGTTCGTCTTCTGATACCTGTCACAAATCATCATGATACAGGTGACTCTTTTCCAATACTCAGAGGACCTCCAGTCCTCCATGTCAGCTAACTTTCTCTCAACTACAACTTTGATCTTGATGCTCTCCAACACCATTGACTGTTCACCCATACAACAAGCTGTTCCTGACAAAAAAAGGGAGACTAAAAAGAAGAAAGATCATCAGATTTAACCTGAACACTTTATATGAATCAACCATCGTCACTGGCCCGGCTTTACCCATGCCACATCAATGGCCATGCTAAAAATGGGAAGTTCTGTTGTCAAGTCCCTACAACATAGAAATTTATTTCTGTGTGGTAAGTAGCTTGCTTACCAACCACATGGTTCCAGGTTCAGTCCCACTGCGTGGCATCTTGGGCAAGTGTCTTCTGCTATAGCCCCGGGCCGACCAATGCCTTGTGAGTGGATTTGGTAGACGGAAACTGAAAGAAGCCTGTCGTATATATGTATATATATATATATATATATATATATATATATATATATGTGTGTGTGTGTGTGTACGTGTTTGTGTGTCTGTGTTTGTCCCCCTAGCATTGCATGACAACCGATGCTGGTGTGTTTACGTCCCCGTCACTTAGCGGTTCGGCAAAAGAGACTGATAGAATAAGTACTGGGCTTACAAAGAATAAGTCATGGTGTCGATTTGCTTTACTAAAGGTGGTGCTCCAGCATGGCTGCAGTCAAATGACTGAAACAAGTAAAAAAGTAAAGTAAAGTAAAGTAATAAAATTGAACAGAACAGTGTTAATTATTGTAAAAGAAGCTATAATTAATAGATAATGAATGTAATTATGTTAAGGGAATAAATAAACAAAAACCACTCCTCTTCAACCCCAGGGTTTATCTAAAAATCATTGTTTACTTCTCCCAAAACTTTTGCATTTCATCTCATTTCACTTTCTCAACCTTTATTTTTCCTCCCATTCGATTTTATTTTTATAAAAGAACAAAAGTGGTGTTTAAAATTCATTACAACTGTTTTGGCAGCATTCTAGCTGGTGAAATTCTAGGTTTTTATATACTCTTTTACTCTTTTACTTGTTTCAGTCATTTGACTGCGGCCATGCTGGAGCACCGCCTTTAGTCGAGCAAATCGACCCCGGGACTTATTCTTTGTAAGCCCAGTACTTATTCTATCAGTCTCTTTTGCCGAACTGCTAAACACACCAGCATCGGTTGTCAAGCAATGCTAGGTGGACAAACACAGACACACAAACACACACACATACATATATATATATACATATATACGACAGGCTTCTTTCAGTTTCCGTCTACCAAATCTACTCACAAGGCATTGGTCGGCCCGGGGCTATAGCAGAAGACACTTGCCCAAGATGCCACGCAGTGGGACTGAACCCGGAACCATGTGGTTGTTTAACAAGCTACTTACCACACAGCCACTCCTGCGCCTGTTTAGAATTTTACCTGAGGCTGGGGAATTTATGCTATGATGTAATCTATGAAATGCTACTGAAATAGCTGAAGCAAATTGTAAAACTCACCTGTGTTCTTTTTTTATACTTATGCCGCACCTGGAACCAACCCTAAGTCAAATCTATGGCTTTTATTGGATTTAATATCTATCTATCTATCTATCTACCTACCCACCTATCTATCTATCTATCTATCTATCTAGCTATCTATCTATCTATCTATCTATCTATCTACCCACCTATCTATCTATCTATCTATCTACCTACCCACCTATCTATCTATCCATCAATCCATACATCCCCCCTCCCTCCATCCATCCATCCCTCCATCCATCCCTCCATCCCTCCATCCATCCCTCCATCCCTCCCTCCATCCATCCATCCCTCCATCCATCCCTCCATCCCTCCATCCATCCTTCCATCCCTCCCTCCATCCATCCATCCATCCATCCCTCCATCCATCCCTCCATCCATCCATCCCTCCATCTATCTATCTATCCCTCCCTCCATCCATCCATCCATCCCTCCATCCATCCCTCCATCCCTCCATCCATCCCTCCATCCCTCCCTCCATCCATCCATCCTCCATCCCTCCATCCATCCTTCCATCCCTCCCTCCCTCCATCCATCCATCCATCCCTCCATCCATCCCTCCATCCATCCATCCCTCCATCTATCTATCTATCCCTCCCTCCATCCATCCATCCATCCCTCCATCCATCCCTCCCTCCATCCATCCATCCCTCCATCTATCCCTCCATCCATCCTCCATCCATCCATCCATCCCTCCATCTATCCCTCCATCCATCCCTCCATCCCTCCATCCATCCCTCCATCCCTCCATCTATCTATCTATCCCTCCCTCCCTCCATCCATCCATCCCTCCATCTATCCCTCCATCCATCCATCCATCTATCCATCCCTCCCTCCCTCCATCCATCCATCCATACTTCTATCTACCTGCTTCACACTACCCACGCATGACACCTAATGACTGCTTTCCCTTACTGTGGACTCAGTGTTATGGTACCCAATGTCATGGTACTACCCAGCCAATCCTGGCATCTCATTTGTTGATATGCCTAGATTCTGATGAACTTTGTAGCTAATTAAAATTTCATTATATTTAGACAGCCCCTTCCCTCAAATAGTCCTTTCCATGTTTAACTCTAAATTCTTCTTCATTTTAAAAGTTCATGAGTAGCTAAAATAAGACACATGCCTGAATTATTTTCATGACAACAAATCACAATTATCTTTTGATAATCTGTTTAAAAAAGTATCTCTGTTGCCAGGGCTGGCTCGAGGTACCAGCAACTTGGGCAGCCACCTTGGGTGCCAAGGAGGGTGTGACAAAGACAAGGAAACTTCCACAACTTCCACAAATAGGCGCAGGAGTAGCTGTGTGGTAAGTAGCTTATTTACCAACCACATGGTTCCGGGTTCAGTCCCACTGCGTGGCACCTTGGGCAAGTGCCTCGGGCCGACCAAAGCCTTGTGAGTGGATTTGGTAGACAGAAACTGAAAGAAGCCCGTCGTATATATGTATATATATATATATATGCGTGTGTGTGTTTGTCCCCCTAGCATTGCTTGACAACTGATGCTGGTGTGTTTATGTCCCCGTTACTTAGCGGTTCGGCAAAAGAGACCGATAGAATAAGTACTGGGCTTACAAAAGAATAAGTCCCGGGGTCGAGTTGCTCGATTAAAGGCGGTGCTCCAGCATGGCCGCAGTCAAATGAGTGAAACAAGTAAAAGAGTAAAAGAGTAACTGTCAGCATGTCCATGCCAAAGTTCAGCTTGTGTGAGGTGCCAGCAGCCCTAGACCTGGCCCTGTCTGTTGCTGAAGTTTTGTATTGATCAGGTGGTATTAAATGTACAAACATTGTTATCCTTCAAATTCCATTCAAATTTTGACAATGCTGTGGTGTTGTCTATAAGCCAAAAGTTAGCCTCTTCATTTAAATACCAGTGCTTGAAACAGCTTTCTCACATTATGATGTATGATTTAGCAGATTGTGTCATCTGAGCCAAACATTGTAGCTTGGTAGATTAGGGACTTAGCTTTGCTTAAATTATCCAGGGCATACTAGGTGCAGGAGTGGCTGTGTGGTAAGTAGCTTGCTAACCAACCACATGGTTCCGGGTTCAGTCCCACTGCGTGGATTCTTGGGCAAGTGTCTTCTGCTATAGCCCCGGGCCGACCAATGCCTTGTGAGTGGATTTGGTAGACGGAAACTGAAAGAAGCCTGTCGTATATATGTATGTATATATATATATATATATATATATATATAATATAATATATATATATATGTATGTGTGTCTGTGTTTGTCCCCCTAGCATTGCTTGACAACCGATGCTGGTGTGTTTATGTCCCCGTTACTTAGCGGTTCGGAAAAAGAGACCGATAGAATAAGTACTGGGCTTACAAAAAAAGAATAAGTTCCGGGGTCGAGTTGCTCGACAAAAGGCGGTGCTCCAGCATGGCCGCAGTCAAATGACTGAAACAAGTAAAAGAGTAAAAGAGTATACTGTTTTGGCAGTTGCAGTTCTGTATATTTGCATTCTGATGACTGTTTACAGAATCGTTGAGTGACTTTTTCTTGGGGTGGTTCCTATCATTTATTGCCAGTGATGGTGTCCACCATATTAGTTATGCAATTATGGTTAACTTTTAAGTTTTGCTGAATTAATAAGTTAGAATATTTATGATTTGTAGGGAAATATTTCTGGATCAGGTTTGAGAATTTCTTGGTAATTCTAGATTTCATATTAAGACTGAAAGAGGGATTAAACCGGATTATATTACAGTGAATTTTCTTTCTTTCTTTCTTTCTTTCTTTCTTTCTGTCTTTCTTTCTTTCTTTCTCTCTTTCTTTCTTTCTTTTTTCTTTCTCTCTTTCTCTCTTTCACTCTTTCTTTTTTTCTTTCTCTCTTTCTTTCTTTCTTTCTTTCTCTCTTTCTCTTTTTCTTTCTTTCTTTCTTTCTTTCTCTCTTTCTTTTTTTCTTTCTCTCTTACTTTCTTTCTTTTTTTCTTTCTCTCTTTCTTTTCTTTCACTCTTTCTCTCTTTCTTTCCCTCTTTCTTTCTTTTTTCTTTCTTTCCCTCTTTCTCTCTTTCCCTCTTTCTTTCTTTCCTCTTTCTTTCTTTCTTTCTTTCTTTCTTTCTTTCTTTCTTTCTTTCTTTCTTGCTGTTGTTACCACCATCATCATGAACATCATTCTTATTTATCATTTGTTCAGGCGTGGGTATGGAAACTCATTCCACTCATGAAATCCAATATTCTCCGTAGTTTTGCTGCTGTAACTTACAGTTCTGTCGAATGTCTCCTTCTCCCTGAGGTGATGCTGGAAATTCTTCCACCAATATTTCTGACGATTCTTTTAAAAACATCGACTGGTTTATTGGTGTTTAGGAAAATGGTACAATGTGAATGAAAAGAAAAAGGGTAAGAGGTAGGTGATACACCTGGGGAGAAATGGAGCTTGTGAGGAATCCTACAAGGCTAGAAAAGCATGAATCATTAGAGTAAAGGGTACTGGTTGTTGCTGTTGTTGTTTAACCCTAGGTCAGCTCCATCTAGTGAACCAAGGATCAAATGTGTTCCATAAGGTTACTATTACACTCTGTTTAATAGTGCCCTCTATATAATATAAATAAATAAATTTAAAAGAAAATAATTGATGTTTTTTTTTCTCTTATGAGGTTTTTCATGCTAACTACTTGATAAATTTTTATGAAGATTTTATCCTATTTTTAAATTGTAAATTTAACCGGAGTATATTCAATAATAAATTTTTATTCCAAATAAGCACGTTGTTACTGCAATGCAATTCGAAAAAGCCCACCATTTATATAGATGCATAAGAGGTAAACATTCCTACATGCTACGTTGGATACGATAGCTGTTCGCTTGGTATGTTGTTTTTGTTTATTCATTATATATCTTGAATTATGCTTGCACTGAAGAGTAAAAAGTGCATAATACTGCACCGATTACGAAATCACAGTGTGATATGCAGCTAAATTCTGTTTTTAAATTACCTGCTTTGAGAATTGTTTTGGTACAATGTGTTTATTTATTTTAGTAGTTTTGACTTTAAGAGTCCCTCTTAATGTGAAGCATCTATGTGTAATAGTTCCCTCTATATAATATAGATAAATTAATTTAAAAGTAAAAATTGATGGGGTTTTTTCTCTTATGAGGTTTTTCATGCTAACTGCTTGATAAATTCTATGAAGATTTTATCCTATTTTAAAATTATATATATATATATATATATATTATATATAGTATATATATATATATATATATATATGTATATATATATATATATATATGTGGTGTGTGTGGTGTGTATGTATATATTTATATATGTATATATTATTTTATTATTATTTGATTGAATGCCACGCATCCATTTCCAAGTACGTTTATCTATCTATCGATCTTTCTGTCTATCTATCTATCTATCTATCTATCTATCTATCTATCTATCTATCTATATATATATATATATATATATATATATACATATACATATATATACATATACATATATACTTTCAATCAAGTAATAATATAAATAATATATACATGAACATATATAAATAGAAGATACAAATATTACAGGCATCCCCCCACATACACACACTAAATAAACATAAACGCACATAGAGATATAAGCATGCGCAAATGAAGACATACAATAGAAATACAAAATGGCTAACGGTTAGTAAGGAGAGACACAAATAAGAAAGAAGAAAACAAAGGACCACTGATGCGGTCACAGGAGTGTGACGAAAGAACTCTGGCCGAAATAAGATTAAGATTAATGTAAAAAATAAATAACACTGAAGCAAAATAACACCAAATATATAGTGCGAGTGTTTTTATTGGCTAAACTGGCAAAATGACCATTCCAAAATATAACAATATTTATATATATACTCTTTTACTCTTTTACTTGTTTCAGTCATTTGACTGTGGCAATGCTGAAGCACCACCTTTAGTCAAACAAATCAACCCCAGGACTTATTCTTTGTAAGCCTAGTACTTATTCTATCAGTCTCTTTTGCTGAACTGTTAAGGTATGGGGACGTAAACACACCAGTATCGGTTGTCAAATTATGTTGAGGGGACAAACACAGACACACAAACATACGCACACACATACATATATACGACAGGCTTCTTTCAGTTTCTGTCTACCAAATCCACTCACAAGGTTTTGGTTGGCCCAAGGCTATAGGAGAAGACACTTGCCCAAGGTGCCACACAGTGGGACTGAACCAGGAACCATGTGGTTCATAAGCAAGCTACTTACTACACAGTCACTCCTACGCCTGTGTGTGTGTGTATATATATATATAATATATATATATATATATATATATATATATAATATATATGAATGATGATGATAATCTCTCCCTGTTTATTTCTGTGTTCCTTTCTGTCAAAGAGCGTAGGCTTGAAACGTAAAAGACTTTCTCACTTCCGAGCGTTGTTGTTACACACCTGTCTTCTCTTTTGTTTTTTGTAAATTCTCACTATATGTGTTGTGTATGTGTGTGTGTTGTATATATATATATATATTAATATATATATAT